>NC_056745.1:534505335-534543362 GCF_019279795.1 Protopterus annectens | reverse complement strand
GCTCTAAAAGTACAGTTCCACAAATCTGGAAAAAGGCCTTTATCATACCTTTACATAAAGGTGGCAACAATAACAGTGTGACTAATTTCCGCCCCATCCCTATCCTGTCTCCAATCTCTAAACTCCTAGAAAAGTGTATCCAAATTCAACTCCTACCACATCTTTTAGATAATCACTTACTTACCCCCACACAACATGGTTTTAGACCTGGTCACAGCACTGACAGCCCTCCTCTCCTTCCTTGAAACTGTAAACAAAGCCCGGGACTCTGGACTTATTGTCTCAACCCTACTACTTGACCTCTCTAAGGCCTTTGACACTATATCACACAGCCTGCTTTTAACTAAACTCTCAAAACTTAACCTATCTCCTTCATCCTTGAACTGGTTCTCCAGCTACCTATCAAATAGATTTCAAGCAGTAAAATGGAAAAAGGCAACCTCCACATTTCTAAATACCCCAACCGGAGTTCCCCAAGGCTCCATACTAGGTCCCCTCCTCTTTAACATATTCATAAATAATTTCCGTAACTCTATCCCATTTTCAAACATTATCCAATATGCAGATGACTCAACTATTATCTGCTCGGCCTCATCTATCCCTACACTCCTCAAGCTCGCTCAAGACGCTTTTTTAACCACAGAGCAATGGATGAAAAGAAACCACCTAGCACTAAACACCTCTAAAACCAAATTAATGGTGTTCACCCCCTCTAAAGTCACCTATTTCGATAGTAACACATTCTCTATTACTAGTCAAAACAACACACCTCTGGAACTGGTCTCAGAGACCAAATTACTTGGTGTCCAAATTGATAACCAGCTCAAATTCAACTCCCATATACAACTAAATATCAAAAAAACCCATCAAAAACTTGGTATGCTCTATCGGCAAAAGCACTACCTTACACCTGCTACTAAAATCACTCTTTCTACTTCCTTTCTTATCCCCTCACTTCTCTATGGAGCACCACTTCTAACTAACATACAGTCCTCTCTGAAAACACAACTCTCCTCTTGCTATAACAAAATTGCCAAGTTCGCTACCAGCCACAAGTCTTCCACCCACCACTGTTCCTCTCTCCAACAACTACATTGGCTAGAACTACCCAAGCATCTCACCTATACTCAACTAACTCTTGCACACAAGCTAATCTTCAACCCCTCCCTCTGTCCCTCCCTGTCTTCTACCTTTAAAATGCATCTACCCAATAGAGTATTAAGGTCTAACAACCAAAATCTCTTAGAAGTCTACAAACCAACTCGTCCCCCAGGCAAAAATCTTCTATCACATGGTTTAGCACGCCTGTGGAACTCCCTACCTCCATCAATTCGTACCACCTCCAACCATTTTTCTTTCAAAAAATCCCTTCACTCATATCTAGTATCCCAGTGGGAATGCTCTTGCTTTCACCCCACATAATTAACACTGGTAAATTCCATCTTCCTTTCCTTCCCCTATCTACACCTGCAATATTTCCTTAGAATTCCTCCTATCTCATACACTCTTGTGTTACTGTATCCACTAGAATACACCACACTGTACCCTTTACATGTAAGATTGCTGATATGTAACCGTTCTTCTCATTAAGTACCTTGAAACATTCCTTCTTTGTTTGTACCACCTGTATGCTACATTACTAGTTGTATTATTTGTAAAAGTTTTCAGCTCTAGTTTGTACTAGCTGTATTGTTTCCTCTAATACTATGTAATTGTTTGTTTGAATCTCTTACTCTTGTATAATTATCATGATTAACCGATTGTAACTTTGATTGTTTGGAGCTTTTCTCCCCAGGACTCCATTGAAAACGGGTTCTTCTTGGCCCAATGGACTATCCTGGTAAACCAACAGAAAATAAATAAAATAAATAAAATGTATTTTACTCCTTAAATAGAAGGTTTAGTTCCTAGCTCCACCCCCTCAGTTCACAGATGATTAACCTTAACTGACCTGCTCTAATTTATGTGCGACTCCTTTATTGACCTGTTTTAATTGCTGTCTGACTCGCAACAGACAGAGCTGTAGTCGCAGAATGCAAGTAAAACACAGTGTAAAGAAAACAGTGTACAAAATAGAAAAAGGCAATAAAGTTGTTGTGTCTTTCGGCTGTTCCCAGTTAGGGGTCGCCACAGTGGAACTCCGGTCCGCTAATGATTGGCAGTAGATTTTTAGTGCAGAGTTGCCGGCCCTGATGCACAACCTTCAACGAAGGTACTCCCATTCACGCATGTCTCCACACAGAAGACGCTCTAGCTGAGAATCGAAAGGCAATAAAGTAATACAAAAAATAAAAAGCAAGCTAACCTTTCCCTCGCAGCAAACTGTTGCAAATATTTATTTCCAGATTTACGCAGTGGTTTCACGTCATATAATGCAACTTCGGAGAAGTCTGCAGTTAATTGCTTACTTTCATGGGGTCCCTATCAGATAAGAGTTTTCACAAACTTTGAAATTTACATGGTTGCGACCATATAATCGAGTTTTTTGAAAACCCGAAGCGTTTGAATGGATATCTCAGTACAGAAAGGATAGGAACGTTTACCCTTTCCCCAACTGTGGTGTGATCATGGAATTGGTATAAATATAATTAGCAGGCGGTGTGGTGGGTACAGACCCCATATAGGGGGTGCAGGGGGCCCCCCTACAGGAAAGTATAAAAAGATAGATTTTTGTGTGGGGTTTTTTTTTTTTTTTTTTTTGTTTTTTTTTTTTAGTTATTTATTTAAGTTTGAGGTTTTGGAAACTCCTATCATATGGTCTTGACCATATGTATTTCAAGTTTCTGAAAACTCTTTCTTCTAACATAGACCCCTTTGACTAGGTTACACATTTTTCCTGCGTGTTGCTTATTGGACTTCCTGGTGTGACATCTATCATGTACTGTTACCCTTTGCCTCTTCTCTCCGAATTTCCCACTGAATCTTGTGAACTGGCTGCCTGTTCTGTTCCTCTTCACCCTTTCCAACTTTACCAGCCAATAAAGGATGAGCTGCAGCTGCCATATATTTTGAAGTTCCCTGTTTTTCCTGCATGCTTTGTATACTGTCACCCATAGCTTCCTGAGTCAAAGTGCTGTACTGCATTGTCAGCCGCTGGTTAATTTATCTTATCTGTGGCCAATGAGGTGGTGTGCTTCAGCAGATGCTGTGTGAAACTTTAGGTGTTTGAGAAGTAATACTTCTATTTTAGAATACTTTTTTAGGTAGCTCTTGGATTGTAGTTTAGCCTAATCCCTTAACTGTGTTTATCCTCTGTATTTGTACATTGAGTATTTATTGGTAGGTTATTTAGGAATTTGTGACCGCTAGTAAGTAAATAGGACAGGGGATGCAGTACACTGTTTTGTAACTGTGCTTCTATGTTGGCTCAAGACTGCACAGACTTGTGCCCATGACAGACGCTGCTGTATTTTTTCTCTGTACTCCATCCCCTACACCTCTCCCCCTCCATCATTTACTTATAATTAATACACTTTTGGGATAATTGTTATAATCCAGCCTAATTTTATTCTTCCCCAGTAGAAATAATTACATACCAAGTACACTTACAATGTCATCATATCGGTTGTGTTTTACTGGCAAGCAGTATATATGTATATAATTTATTGAATGATTTAATATTTTTCCTCAACTTTTTTGCTAATCATATGTGATAACACCATCCTGTCACTCTATTACATTTTATTGTACTTGACACTGTTATCTAACTATATTTGTTTTCTGGTCTGATATGTTTGTTCTTGGTATTGGTATAAAACTAAATGGAAATGTTATTTAAGAAATGTCAATAAAGAGATTGTTAAAAAAAAAAAAAAAAAAAAAGTTGCCAGTTAGACTTGTACAGCTGCAACAGTCGTTCTATTTTTCAAACATGTACTGTTGTGGTGGTGAGCATTTTCAAGAACTGTACGTTTTGAAGTCTGTAAAGTTTATTTGCAGTCATTATGCTTTCAGCTTGTCTAAGATGTGTATTGTTTCAGCAAATTCACATTGTAAGCAATACACTGCAGCAAGTCTATGCATACTAGGATATTAAATATATGTTTGGACTGTTAGCTTTTTCTCTGCATGTTGCATATCATCATTGTATTTTTATTGGTAAGAGCTTAATCACATTAATATTTGAATGGTTTGGCTGCATTCATATTAAATATGGGCATAGTTTGCCTGCATGTCTGTTTTCATTTGTCTTAACCATTTATATGTAAGGTATGTGCTTACTTGTAGGCATACGTTTTCATATAATTTAAATGCACGCCGATTGTATTTGTGATGCTGTTTAAATTCAAGAAAGTGTTATATGTGTACTAAATAGCTTGTCTCTGTTTCAGTGACGACCATGTGAAGTTCTTCTGTTTCCAGGTGTTGGAACATCAGATAAAGTTCAAGTAAGTTTTTTTTTCTCTTTATTAAATGTTCTGTAGTATGACAAACGTTAAATAGTAGTATCCATATATTAACCAGATAGACAACCCACTGGTCATAGTCCCTTTTCAGGTGTATCCTGGGAGCAATGTCTGGTTAAGTGATTTGTTCAAGGTCACAGAGGGGCCAAATGAGCTAAGGGAATCAAACCCTAGTCCACAGGAACTACAGTTCAGGGCATTAGCCTGCTATACTAACTGCCAGAGTATGAAATTTGTAAATGTGTTGATCTATGCAAGGTTCTTTTCTGTAGTACTGTAGACCAACGGCTTAGTTATAAATAGAATATGTAGAGAAACACAAATTGGTAATTTTTATTTCAAGATGATCAAATGCTGTGCAAAACAAAGTAGCAGTTAATTTTTATTATTTATATTGTCTACAGAATCTCACTAGACATGTAGGTTTACGTGTAAAGAACGGCAGTAGTAATGTGGAATAAAGGGCATTTGGCTTGGATGACAAGGCCTGGATGTCTAGTTTTAAGTAAAATACTCCGTTTTTCCTAAGTTTAATTTATTTTTAAGAATTACCTCTGTATTGAATAATTTATGAGGACATGCTAGTAACTCGAAAATTGTCGGGCATGATTCTTAAACTGAAAATTTATTGCTGCTCTTTAAAGAGAGTTAATTAAAAAAAAACAGATTACAAAAATGTAAAATTGATAAAAGATTGGAATGTTGAAGCTGAAATAAAAAGTACCATATGCTGTTTTTCTTCAGCATTCGTAGTTATTTTGTGCTTGTGACGACGCTAACCGCTGCACCACCAATTGGGTGCATAAGGCTCAGCACTAGACAAACATGGTTTGAAAGTGTGGATCTTGTTGAAGATAAGGAAGTTGCAGTATTCTGACAATGACCTATGGTGGTCCATGTGAGAATGAATAACCTGAAGTACTCCACTCAGAGGAAATGCAGAGAGAGATAATGGAACTTTACACTGCATGTGTTACAGGCAAGAAAAACACTGGTCTTGAGTAATGTTGTCTTCAACAAGAATGATATCTGGATAGTAATACAAGATAATTGGCTTTAACAATTGACGAAGTAGTTCCACTCATTCTTAGTGGATCCAGTATGAGTCAGCCTGGAATGAGATGGTAGATGAGCCATCCTTAGTAAAACAGAAGTCTTACACCTCTCATACAAGTGCTTCCATATACTGGCTAAAGCTATTGCTGCCCATATAGTGTCTTTTTAGGCAGTCTCTCCCTACTGGACAATCCCATTTAGAAAACTCAAACCCAAACTTTGGCAGTGTTGTGGTGGAAAATACTGAGTACAAGGAGTCTAAGTAAAAAAAAAAAGTCATAACTTGAGGCCATCCCTACTGCTTTAACATATTGATATCTGTGTAGTTACTGAGACATGGTTTTGGTGCAATGAAAGCACTTCCTTTGCTGCCTGTCATACCTTCAGGCCCTTGAATAACTGAGGGAGAGTTTCTTTATTTTTCAGAAACATCACCTGACATCATATTACTTGCCCACAATCATAACTTGGAGATCCAGATCATACTTAATTCCAGCTGTTACTTCATTACTAGCTACAGATCCCCAGTAATTTCCCTCAAATATTATGGGAATTACCTTAATGCCATTGAGGGTTGGAATATCAAACCAGATGCCTTTTTGTTACAGGGGACTTGCCTAAGCACGGACTGGTACAAAATGGATATGCTCAGTGTTTCCTAGACTTTAATACCATTGCACTGGAGTAAATTGTAACACTTCCTTCTAGAAGCACGAATATCTTTGTGGTCCTTACTAACCTAAACTCCACCTGTAGCCAGCATTAATTACTTCATCTTTGCTTAAATTAGACCATTGGTAAGTAGGTGTTTAAAAAGTAATGTAAGGAAGGTTCCAGAAATAAAGCGGGAACACACAAGAATGAAGGCCAGTCAAATTAAAATGACCTTATAAGAGACATTGCCAAGTTTTACATACTTGATGAGGATATGCAAAAGGTCTTAATGGAGCCAAAAATCCTGCTACTAGAAAATAATTTATTAGCAAATCGAAAAGGTTTCTTTTCCTTGGGATATGTGTGAGAGCCACTTGCTTCATTTGAACCAGTTCATCAGACTGAGTTGAGATTCTTAACATGGAAAACACTTTTTCCTGATTTGCTCTGATCTCTGCAAGGAGAGTATGAGTTGCAAGCTCTTATAGTGGGACCAACTTTATCTCATCTTCCACAAGAACATTGATTCTTTGAGTAATCCTTTTCTACCTAAAGTGGTATACAGTTTTACTTTAAGCCAGTCTTATCGATCCCCTACTTTTTTTTTTCAGACCAAAATAAGGGAGAAAGGATGCTTCATACATTGATGTCTACAGACAACTCTGGTACTATCTTGTCATAATAAAATTTTTAGAACTTCTGATCCGATGTTCATTTCTTGCGAAGGTAAGAAGGGACCACCTTTGTCAAAGCAGACTATTTCCAAATTGTTGTGTCAAGCTGTTGCACAACAAAAGTATGCAAGGCAGGTTCAAGGCTCTCTCTGCCAGGGCCTTGGTTTCATCTATGGCCTTATGGAAAGGGATGGACTCAAAGTATTCTCGAAGCAGCCAATTTGTCCTCTGTGCATACTTTTACAAAACACTATAAAATGGATTCCTTCTCCACTGCTAGGATAGGCTTTGCTAGGAGCATTCTCCAAGGGCTTCTGGACCATTCCCTTTTCACTTCCCAGTCAATTTAAGCTATGGTAATCTACCCGTATAATTAAGGCTACTGCAGCAGTGATCAGTGCGAAAAACACTACAGTTTTGTAAGTAAAATAAACAGATGTTTGAATGATCACTGCTGCAGTAGATACTACCACCCTTCATCCCCTTTGTTTTTGTGTGTTTTATGCCAGTGTGTATACCTGTATTTTTATTCCTAGCAATGTTTTCTCAGGGCTTAGCCTCTCAGTTGGCATGAAAGCTCTGAAGGGCTTGGTGTTCGGGCTCACTAACAGTTTGGGCATGTGGAAGAAGCCATGAAGCTGTGGAAGCTGGATGGCTGTTGTATCTTATGCAGGATGTAACCCATATAGCAAAGGCTACTGCAGCAGTCCTCATTTAAACAACTACTGTTACAGTAAATTTACTTATACGACTGTTCTTTTCCCACCTCATATGTAATATGTGGTACTCCTGTTCAAACAGATAGTTATACAAGACCTAGGGTCTTACATGGACAACTTTCTCTCATTTGATCATCATGGTTCCACCATAGTCAGATAATCCTATCTGGCTCAGTTAATTTCCAAGGGAATATCATTAAGATACAAAGACATTTTGTATGTACAAATCATCTAGAAAGGCCCAATTGATTTTTAACTCCACTGCCCCTGCCCAAAAAAGTACATAAAATCAAAAATTAGTCATTTAAATCCTTCAACTATCCTAAGCGAGAAGAACAAATTTCTTCATACTCTGTACCCTTCTGGCTTTTCCAAGGTGATCTTTGTCTCTTTTTAAGTCATGAAATAATCAACTCCCTTATCCATTTTCTGTATGTGGGGCTGGCATGTTGTGTTGATCGTCACCATATCTTTCTATTCAGTGCAGCTGTCCTACCTTCTCATGCCTAACTCTTGAAGGTCTTCTCTCACACAGTCCATCCACCTCTTTGCTGGAAACCCTTGTTTCCTCTTGCCTTTTTCCCGTCTGTCCCAAAATCTTCCCCAGAATGTATTTTACTTTCCTGCATGTGTTCTCACACCACCATAGTCTTTTCTCTGACTTGTTCTGTAATTGGAGCTAGTTTGATTTCTGCTCTTATGTCCTCATTTCTTTGTCCCACAGTGTGCATCCTAACGCCCATCTTAGGCACTTAAACTCCATCACCTCTAGCTTCTTCATCTGCACTGCCTTTACTGCCCAGGTTTCTGTAGCATATAGTAGTACTGGTCACACCACTGTTGTTTTACACCTTCTTTGGCATTCTTCTGTCATACACTACCCCTGACATTCTGTGCCATTTGCTTGAAGCCCCTTTGATTCTAGGTTTGATCTCCTCATTCAGGTTTCCCTTCTCTTAACCACCCCTCCTAGATACATGAAGCTGTTAACCTGTTCCACAGTTTTACCTTTTATCTCAATTTTTAGCTTCTGATTTCCCTCATCCCATGTGCATTATATTTTGCATTCCATTTGTTTGCCCCTTACTGAAGTTCTTGCTCAGTCTGCCTGCAATGCCACATCGTCTTCATACAGCAACTTTGTTGACCTGTACCATCTGACTTGTTAGCATAGACCATCGCCAGTATGAACAGCAGTGGGCTCAGAGCGGAACCCTTGTGTACACCCACTCCCACTGGGTGCTCCTCTGTACGATTGAACACTGTTCATACTTGCGTCATTGGGTCTTTGTACACAGCTTGTGTTAATTCTGCCAATGTTTCTGGGACTTTGAACCACCATAGGACTGACAAAGTCTGCATTTTTGGGACCCTGTCATATGCTTTCTCAAAGTGTAGGAATACTCAGTTGGACTCTTTCCTCGTTTCTAGCATCTTCCCAAGTATTTGTCTCACTGCAAAATTGAGTTGTTTGTGCTACATCCTGATATGAATCTGAACTGCTCATTTTCCATCGTACTTTCTACTACCTGTATATTTGTTTAGCAATCACCCTCTCCAGAACTTTCGTGCATGTAGTGTGATAGGAGTTATTCATCTAATTTGCCCACAGTTTTGAATGTCCCTTTGTTATTGAACACTGACACTAGTATGCTTATTCTCTAGTTGTCTGGAATATAACTTTCCCTCTACACTGCTATGAGTACTCTGGGGTCATTTGTCCTCTATCTCAATCAGCATCTTTATTATATCTGCTGTGACCTCATCTGAGCCTGCTGCTTTCCATGACTTCATTTTTCTTACTGCTGTTCTTTCTTCTAGGGTGGGCTTCTGTTGTCTCACTGAGGGCTGTGTCTGGGACAGTACAGCTTCTGTACTGTTTTCTTTATTCAGAAACTACTGGAAGTATTCTTTCCATTTGCTTTTGTCCTGTGGACTGGTGCACTGTTTTCTTTATTCAGAAACTACTGGAAGTATTCTTTCCATTTGCTTTTGTCCTGTGGACTGGTGCACAGGTTGTTGTTGGCATCCCTTATGAAGGTATCTTTATCTTTCTGTCTTTTCCTTGCAATCTGATGGACTTTCTTTGTGCCTTCCACTGAGTCACTTTTGAGAAGTTGGTAGAGTGCTTGTAATGCCTTTTTCTTTGCTATTGTAACTCCTCTCTTAGCCTCTTTGGTAGACCAGGTTAGGAAGAAATACCAGCTGACTGTCTCTTCAATGTACCAATTTTTCATGCACTCCTTTCTTTTGATGACTTCTTTTCCAGCTTTCTTTGTATACATTTCCTAGGTTGGCCACATATCTATTCCATATCTCTTACACATTCTGTTTTAAGGCACTGCCATTCTTCATCTCTACCTATGTCCTCTTCTTCTTGAGGTGCTAGAGCCCTGAGTAATTCCTTGAACTGTTGTGCTCTCTCTCCAGTCAGCTTCAAGGTCATCATCCAAGTCTCCGACCTTTGAGCCTTCTCGGATCACTGCTTGCAGCTGATTTTGGCAACCAGTGGTTTCAGCTATTGGATGACTGTTTGGTTCACTGGGGATGTCTTTGAAATCGCTGATTCGGTGCCCTTTCCTTACTAGGAGTTATATGTTGGCCAGTTTTTGTATGCGATTTTGTAATTCACTCCTCCTGAACACTGCTGGCTACCCTCAAGCCGTTTGCTAGACAGAAGTCTAGAATGCCTCTCCTTTATTACTGTTACCACCACCCATGTGGACCCAGGTGGTTCTCTGATATTGTTTTGTCTGTCCCAGTATCTGTATACATTCAGATCACCCATTATCAACATCAGTTCATGTTGTCATGTTTTATCTAGTGGGTCCTGCAACTGGTGCCCTAATCACAACCCTACTATGGGGTGTAGGCTGAGATAGGGCAGTACTCGATCATTACACTGGAGCGTGATTGCAAAGAGTCTGTCACTAAATCTGATAACATCCCTTCCGGTCATCTAAAACTTCTCCCTCACCAGAATTCCCACACCATTTCTAAGCTGTCCTTCTGAGTAGCATGAAATATGACCTCTCTGGTCCACTTGTATCACTTTTGAACTGGAGCATTCAATCAGGTTTTGTGCTCAAGGAATGGAGGAATGCTACATTCATTCCCCCTGCACAAAGGAGGTCCACTCTCTGAGCCGGGTAACTGCAGGCCCATAAGTCTTACCAGCTTCATGTAAGGCCATGGAAAGAATCATCATAGACATGATAAACGAAGACATAGGTAACCTGCAGACGCTGAACCCATTACAGTTTGGCTTTGTTTCAAAGAAGGTCATGCCTATTGAATCTGGTGGACTTTGAGAGGGTCATCAAAGCATTCGACGAAGATAAGACTGCACACAGCTTACTTTGCCTTGGCCAAGGCTTTTGATAGCCTCGTACGAACCTATGATATTCTATCTGCCCTAGGGCATTTGTAAGCCTAGCCAGAGTGTATGTGGCTTACACCACCCATTAGGATGAGAATACTACGCCCTTTTAGGGTTTAGTTTACTATGCCTCTGTCTAGTAGTGACACAGAGATGACCCCCGGGGTAAACCTACGATCTCCCATCCACTCGTCGAGATTTCTCTTCAATAGAGTCAGTGAGGGGCTCTGCCTAACATGGACTGGGATTCTGTTCCAAAGTGTAGGGAGCCTCTGGGTTATGAATCTGTCCCTCCAGCACGTTCTATTTATTTCTGTGTTGAGGTTTAAGTCACTTGTTCTCGTGGCTCTGATGGATTTGGATTTTCTAAGGTGGAGCATGTCCATTAATTCAAGACTGGACATGGTCTTGTACGTCAGGCACAGATCACCTCTGAGTAGGCAGTATGCGACTGAATAGAGCTGGAGTTTTTTCAGTCTGGCAGCATATGACATATGTTTAAGACCCTTTATCCTCTTGGTGAGGAACTTTTGGGGTCTTTCCAACTGCTGCAGGTGACTGGTGAGATGCATCCCAAATGGGGCATTGTACTCCATCATTGGCCTGATAAGAGAAGAGTACAGGGGCACAATGACCTCTCTTGATTTAGATGTGAAACCCTTCATGATAAGGTGGGCAATATAGAAGGTCTTCCTAACCACTTTGACAATGTGAGTGTCAAATGAGAGGTTGCTGTCAACCTGGGTCCCTACGTCCCTGATTACCTCTTCCGTACTTAATGGATTACCGTCTATGTGGTAATTTTTCGGTACCTTGTTTTTCCCAAAGGGTATGACTATACATTTTTTGGCGTTCAGCTTAAGGCCATGGCTTTGGCACCAATTATCCGTTTCTATGAGGCCTCTCTGAAGGATGTTTGTGTCCGCTGGAGTATCAATTATGGCGCCCAGTTTGCAGTCATCTGCGAATTTTGTCAGCCACAATCCTCCTATATTTGCCTGTACTTCGGAAAAATAAATGCCGAACAAGAGGGGTCCCAGGACTGAGCCCTGTGGGACACCGCTTGTGACTGGCTTAGAGTCTGACATAGCTCCAGCAACTCTGACCCTGTGGGTTCTGTCCTTGAGCCAGTTTGCAACCCATCTTGTGACATATAAGTTTATATTTAAGCTGGTGAGTTTGTCTATGATGCCCGAGTGGGGTATTGTGTCAAAGGCTTTTGCAAGGTCAAGGTAGGCTGTGTGAACTGCCTTGCCCTGATCAATGGCCTTGGTGACTGTTTCAAAAAAGTTAACCAAGTTCAAAAGGCAGGATCTGCCCTTGACAAAGCCAAATTGGGTAGGATCCAATGTCTGTAGGTCCCCAATGTCTTTGTTTATGAGTTCCATAATGATCCTCTCCATAGCTTTGCAGACCAGGCTCGTCAAGCTTATGGGGCAGTAATTTCCAGGGTCCGTAGAAGCACCACCTTTGTGCAGTGGGACCACTGTTGCCGTACGCCACTCTTTGGGTACGTATCCTGTAGTAAGGCTAAGATTAAACAGCAACCTTATGTGTGGGTTTAGTTCCTCTTGGAGTTCATGTAGCACACAGCTTGGGACAAAATCCGGTCCCATTGATGCTGTGTTTTTAGCTTTAGAGAGGGCGGCCCTCACCTGGGCATCTGAGATGTTAGGGAGGCTACACTCTGCTGGGATGGTTATTTCTCCTTTGGGGGGGGGGGGGAGAAAGTTGCACTGAACCTGTCTGCCAGAATGTTGGCAATGTCAGTGGGTTCAGTGTATTTTGTGTTATTTTGGACTAACTCTGAGCATATATGGGAGTTTCCACCCAGGTTTCTAACGTTGCTAAAGAAGGCCTTGTGATTGTCTTTTGTGTCTTTCACGATTTTTCTCTCAAAGTTGGCCTTTGATGATTTTATGAGTGATCGTAGTTTTTTGCTAGTACTGATCAGAGATGCCTTCCCTTTTAGGGATTTTGCTCTGTCATGTAGTAGCTTCCTCCTCCTGTTGTAAAGTTTGTTTATGGCTGGGGTCCACCAGACCGGGCGCCTGCCTTTGGGGGAATGGGTCTTGGTTTTATTTGGGATTGCATGATCCATGCATTCTTGAAGGTGCCCCTTGAAGGCATTTGCAAAAGATTCAGCAGTGTGGGTTGTGGTTTCCACTGGCCCAGGGGCCTTGAAAGATGCCACTTCAGTCTTAAGAAGTGTGAAGTTTGCTTTTGAGAAGTTCTTCACTGTGGTCTTTTGTGCAGGGGGTGGGGGCAGGATGTTGATTTCCAGTGAGATTAATTTATGGTCTGATCTTACCAAAGAGGGATGTACTTCCGGTGTGGAGCATTCCCCATGTTTGTGATGATCAGGTCTAGTATATTGTCTCCTCTTGTGGGAATGGTGACTAGTTGTTCCATTGCATTTGAGTTTATGAATTCTAAGAACCTTTGGGCTAGGGTGTTGGGGCTTGAGTAATGTTCCCAGTCTGTTTGGGTAGTTGAAGTCTCCCAAAATGATGGTATTTGGAGAGACATTCATACTCTCCAGTGTCTTCAGGAAGGCTGTGTGGGGTTCCTGAGTTTGAGAGGGTGGTCTGTAGCATGCTACAAACTGTAAGGCAGTTTTGCCTATGGTTAGTTGCACCTGGATAGTCTCTGATGCTTTGTGCGTTGCCACTAACCTGGAGGTGTGGGTATGTTTGATGAAAATGGATACTCCCTCCTTTGTGGTTCGTCCAAGTTTTGGGGCCGGAAAGCATGATATGAGGTAAAACCTGATAGTGCTGGGGTGCTCTCAGGAGCCTTGAACCAGGTTTCAGTCACTGCACAGACATCGATGTTCTCCATACTGAGGAGGGCTTCGAGGGTGTGCATCTTGAGGTTTAGACTTCTGGCATTGAGCAGCATTACCCTTAGTTTTTTCCACTTGTGTTTTCTAGGGAGGTAGGTTTGTCATTTGAGCCTTGCCTAAAAAGGCACTATGGGGTGGCAAGAGCCTTGGCCAATATCCGAAGCCCAGGGGTGACAGGTGCAAGCCATCCCTTGCGAGCAGCGTGGCTTGTCAAGCATGTCATCCCAAGCAGACAGACACGGATCCCCTTAGAATGACACCAGTAATTAAGCCAATTGTTAAAACTGATCATTTTGTCTTTGTACTGTGGCATCATTCTTGGTGAGGGTAAGATGCTGCTCAGGGTCAGGGTCATACCGGCCTGGGCTACATAATCAGAGAGCTCCTCTGTCTCTTTTCATGTAGTCCAGGGAGGTACGTCTCAGGTCGTTCACACCGGCATGTACAATGACTGAGTCATATTTGTACTTGCTGTGGAGTGACCTGAGTGCTTGTGTTATGTGGCGGATTCTAACTCCCGACAGGCAGCTTACTGTGACCCTCTCCTTGTTCAGTCTGGTGAGCGGGACGTCAGTGTGCCTGACTATGGAGTCACCTATTACAAGTGTGTCTGGCATGTTGTTTGGCCTTAAGGGTTGTGACTGTTTAGCACACTGACTTTGTGAACTGTGTGTTGCATGTGCTATGTCTTCAGGTAGCGGTTGCTTGGGTGTCTGCTTTGGAGGCCTCTGTTGTTTTGGTAGATTTTTAATCAGCGCCTCCGAGTATGTTTTTATGTGTTTATGTGTTTGGTTTGCAGTTGTGATAGTTCAATGTGAGACTGGGTTTGTGGTGTGCGTGGTTACCTTCTCCTCCTGACTGGTCTTGCCAGTACTGAATTGAGAGAGCTCAGCCTCCAGTTTGGCTATATAGTTGCATCTCTCGCATATATTTGTATTTGTTGGGAGGAGGAGAGGGTTGTCTGTGTACATGAGGCAATAGTAACATTGCCTCAAGATTCCCAGATTCACCAGCTGAACAGGAGAGGACGCCAGCAACTGACCCTTCGACATGCTAGAAATAGTGAAAAAGATTGCTGTGTAACTGAGTCAGAAAGGACCTATAGGGAAATGGGTACTCAACAGAATTTAGGTGAATGAAGTACTTTTGTTTGAGTGGTTTACCTGTATACAAAATGCTTTAGGAGCAAGTGCTGAGCTTTTCAGATAGAGTATAGGCTGTTTAGATTGCAAGTAGAACAGTTCTAAGGGAAAAATTGAAGAGCAGACTTGACAGAGCCAGCAAAAGTTTAAACTTGTTTAACCGGTGCTGTGCTAGGCGCACGACCGCACAAAGCCGTGCAAACGTGGATTTTAAGCAGTGAACTACAAAAGAGCTAGGAATGGTCCCAAACAACCAATTACTAACAGCTTCTTGTGCTGAGGTCAGTTCCCCCATGGACAGGTAGGCTGCTCAAGGCTCCCCACTCCCACTGGTGAGCAAAGAAACTTCCTTCTATCTAAGTAAGGTAATGGACAACACAGGAACTACACCACAGCCCAAAATACAGCAATGCCTGTATACTGGTCTAAACTAGTCAAGAAAGGCAGGAAAACAAGGATTATTTTTTTTGTTTTTTTGTTCTTTTTGCAGAAATACACAGAAAATGCAGAGACAGTGACAAATTACACAGGCTAGCACACTTTAGTGGGCAGCCTCCACAGTTCAATTAAACAAACAAGCAAACTTTTGACTAAATTCGACTAAATTTAACTTTAAGTGCAGATTTTAAAATAAATGCTGAGGCATTATAGACAAGTTACTAATTTAGGTATAAACCCTTTCCTCACCAGCTGGATAGCCAGCTCTCTCACTGATGGTACCTGTGAGGTCAGAATAGATGAGACCACTTCCATCAAGAGGCCAGTTACTAGCAGAGTCCCCTCAGGGCTCCGTACTGGGCTTGCTCCGTTTTGGCATCCATTTCTCTGAGACAGAAGCAAATGCTGAAGGTTTATGGACAACTACATTTGCTAAAGATTGCAAACTGGTGGTGGTCATAGACTCCCCTGCCGACACCACTATTCTTCAGGAAGGTCTATTCCTAATAATTGGTGCCAAAGCTATGGTCTAAAACTCGATGCTAAGAAATGCATAATTGTACCGTTTGAGAAGTCAACCATCCTGGATAGTTACTGTGTTGATAATATGCTCCTAAGAGTCGGCCTAGTGGTCAGGGAACTGGGTATGCACATAGACAGTAGCCTTGCCTTTGACCACCATATGGTCACAGTGGTGAGGAAATTCTTTTTATGTTGTGAAACTTAGAAGTAAAGATATGGTATATAGGTCCAAAGAGGCCATTATCCCACTGTATTCCACCATTATCAGACCAGTCATAGATTGCAGTGCTCCCTTTGATAGGTAACTGACCAGATATATGTAGCAACTAGAGGGACCTTTGCCTCTACTCATTCTCCTCTAGATTGCTGAGGGGTGATCTATGCCTGACTTAAAAGGCATCTGCAAACCCCACACTTAGAATCTCCTTACATGCTCATAAGTCAGAAGACCAGAAAAACAAGGTCTAGGGACCTGAATTTTGTCTGTGACTTAAACCGAACATGCCGAAGGGATAGATACATTTCCCGAGACTGCTCTTCCTTATGGAACAGGCTTCCTATCCAAGTCCAGCCTAGATCAGTTAAGAAAATTACACCGGGCCTGGCACCCGTATTATAGACAGAGGTAACTTATAAATGCTTGGCTCTCAAATGTCCTTTTCTGATAGAGTACATCATTATTCTTTCTGGAGAACATGGCTAGCTTAAAAAGGCCCCCATGTTAGCCTAGTAACAATCTGTGAATCTATGAGCAGTACTCTGGATCCCAAGCCAAGTGGCTTTGTTGCACTGCAGTTCCACCTTGTCTGTTGGATACAGTGGATGTCCAGCTTCCTCCTCACCATTGTATCACTTCCAAGCTCCTTTCTGTCACTGAACCTGTAATGATGTGGCAGTTCTTACTTCATGTTTGGCAGGTTTTAAGTCCAGTTCTCACTCAGCAGAGCTATCCCAGGTAACCCAAGCTGGTGAATTAGACACCAGATGGCCAATAGCTTATTGACCCAGGAATGCTGGGCTTTATGGCAGGCACACACTGGCCAATAGGGACACATACATCCCTCTCACCATTAGCATAAGTCCCTGACATAGGTCAGAGGCTGGGTCCTCAACCCACTTATCACTGGCAAGTACCTGTGCCCATTTTTGGCAGCATTAGTCAACCTGACTAGATCACCTAGAGCTATAATTTTATACCATCAAGTGGCTAGCCTTGCAATGGTGCACAGTCTGTGATCTGTGTTTTTCAGTTCTGAAGATACTGTGTACCACAGTAGATGCCTAGAGTGGTTGGTTTATACAACTCTTCCCCTGTAGGGCACCATGAAGAGTCTGCGCTGCTGCCCACAGTTCCATTCTTTGGTGAGTTTGAGTTGAAAAAACCTTAACGTGTTTTTCAGAGGTGGGATAAACCCAGCAGACACAGGGAGAACATGCAAACTCCAAACAGGCATTAATTGGAGGTCAAGAACGGTCCTTGTGCACAGGTGACAAAAATGTTGCCCAGTGTGCCAACTGGTCTCTCTTTGACTGCCTGTTGCCTTGTAAAGCAGTAGCTCTACAAACACCCATACTACTAACCTCAGTTTACACCAACAAATGAGACTGAAGAGACCGGTTCTTAATTTGACTTTCTCCATAGTCTTGGAATATGTTATCACTACAGGTCAAGCAAAGTCCTGCTGTGCCTGTCTTTAAGTCTATTCTTGATAATTGGGTGGGTAGACACAGTTGTACACCAGGGTTGTCATGTACAGCCTTGCTTAATTTGGCAGGTGGGTACTGTTAAGTACTGTAAAGGGTGGCAAGAACTTTTAAGTGTGTCCAGTTAGATTTATGTGGTTAGGCCTTTTATGGTCTGTGTGATAGTTTGCTTAGCATTCTTTCAGTGTTCATGAAACAGATCATTGTTGTCGAATACCACACAAAACAACGATTTGCCTTTTCTTCAAACTTCTACAACCTGTAACTTTTACAGTCAGCAGTTTTAAATTTTGCACTGTCTGGTGCGCAAAAACTTATTTCTGATAATTAGATCCTGATGAGAGTGTTCTAGCATTCCAGTAATTTGTGTGTGTTTATCTGTCCAGATTACTTGCTGTTGTGTAGTTCCTTCACAGTGGGCTGTCCACTACCATTTACTTCTGAACTCTCTTATTGGAGACTTCACGTCTAAAACTGGCTCACAATGGATTCTTCTTTAACAATAGACGTTATGGCTTAGGCACATTCTGTCTTTTAATAGTATCCATTTCTGACTGCTTCCATCATCACTCCCATTAGGACCTCTTTTTCATACTTCTCAAAAAGGATATCCTACACTACTTTTGTGTTAGAGTAGTAAAAACTGTCCTTAATACACGAATCAGATTGTGTGCAACAACCATCACATTAGGGGATGAGAAGTACTCCCTAACCAATAATTCTTTCATACCTCTGAGAAACCTGGATCATATGCCTGGGAACCTCCCACAAAGCAATTTAATAGTTTCATTTACTGGTTTACCTGCTTTACTAGATCAGATAACCCCCCCTCCCCCACTCAGATATAGGGGACTTAAGCTAAGTAAAGACACTGGACAAAGCCATTCTTTGACTGACCAATATAACCTGCGGGACGGTGCAGGTAAGACTTTAAGTAGGTGCTGGATCCAGTTTCATGTTACTTTTCGACATCTAGCCAAGATCTTTCTAAGGCCCACCTTGCTGCAAAGAGAAATGTGCATTCCTACAGACTGTATTAGTCCTCCAGTTCAGCACTTACCAAGGCTCTGTATGTCCTAAAACAGCCGAATTCCTGACCTTTACCAACATTAATGGCTCTGACAAAATTTGTTTACCAACAAAATTGTTACACTAATTAAAGTAGTTTCATGCTTTCTCAAAACATTAAAGGAAAGTATGGATGCTCAAGTTGGAATATGGATTGTATGGCAAATTGCATTAGAGCTAATAAAAAAAAAAACTGAGATTTAAAATATTTGCAAATTTTCAAACTAAGATGCAGCTTTTTGCAGATGATATACTATTAATAGGAGATATAAACAATTCAATATTTGGATTAAATTATTCCATTTGGTATCATTAATGAAATTTTGCTGAAAATAAAGCTGAATCCATTTTAATGAACCTATTAATTCTGTACGTTTGACAAGAGGATGCTGTTTGTCAGACTATGCGTGTTGCTGTTAGATGTATTTTTAACGTAGGAACAATAGCATTTATTGTTGAGCTTGGGGATTAGATAAATAACTCGTTCTCAGATCATCCCCAGAAATTAGAAAGTGGTACATGATGTGATTTCATTTCCATTTGGACTTTGCCATAACCTGAAAGGTCAACTTTAAACTCTTTCTTCAGACACCCAGATGCGTTGCAGGTCTGGCTGCAACACTCATATCCTCCTTTGATCATAATTGATCCTACAATTTCAGTATCTGTGGTCATTCTGACTGCCCTTACACATGCTGAACTTTCTGTGCAGGTCCGCTACATTTAAGTGATACAAGTTTTTGTTACTTTGCATTCAGGTGTTGGAAGATCATTTGTAGAGAAGAAAATCGCCATTTTATTTTTGTGTAAAGTTTCACATGAAACTCCAATGCTAGCATGTAGATGAAAATGTAACAACTGTTGGTGGAATGAATTTAGGAAGTGAAAAGCTGACTGTTTAGGAAAGGCTGCATAGATTTAATACCTGTTGTGTTTGTCGATTGCATTTCAGATATTCAAGCCTCACTGAAGTACAGCAGCAGCTGATTAGAGATACACTCATGACATGGCTGCAAGCTCAGGTAAAAACAAAACAGACTTGGTTATTTTGTTAGTGTTTTGAAAATTTATTTACTGTTGAATAAGGGCTATTGATCTATTTTGGGGTAAATCTCAGCCAAAGTGCTACATACAAAGCGAGCACTGCTCCAGTTCATCCACTCTTAAGATTTGCATTACTGTAATAATTGTATTGACAGAAAATAAAAGCATACATATGTACATGTCCTACATGACTATGCACAATCAAATTATTACATTAGTAAACAAAGTCCAGAATTAATATTGAATCTAGTAGATCTGTAAATTAAGATAGAAAGTTCTTGGTGTACAGAGCATGTCAGCACATTGGCCTACAGGGATAAAAGTCTGTGACCTAGATGACCTGAGATTGATTAGTTACTCAGGTGCTTAGGAAGCTGCTGAGGAAAGAAGGCTGATCCAGCCTTTTGATGTTGTGGAAATTTAGACCATTGTACTTCTGACACGTTTTGGAGTTTAGAGATTGAGGGATGCAGGAGATGATTTGGAGAATGAGCCTTTCTCTTTGAAAGGCTCCACAAATATGGAATTATGCTTGTGCAAGAGAGGGTGAAGCAAGCTTTACTTCAGTGATAGTGTGCAAATCATCAACTAAGAAAGGGGGATTGGGAATTAAAAAAAAAAAAAAGCTAAAATCCCTTAACCTGCAAGGATGAAAGCACTCCCTGGTATCAAATTTTCATCTTGAGGTGCATGAATAAGCAGATAGGCTTTCACTTTGGAGAAAAATGGGTCAGCAAGCCATCCGGCGAGAGGCTATATAGACTGGGATTGAGAACCAAAAAAAAAAAATAAGAAAATCAGTGTTATATTCTTCTGTGTAGTGTTTCAGCTGAAACTCTAAATGCTAGCATGTAGTTGAAAATATAGTATCCTAGAGGGGGAGAATCCATTGAGTTCCCAAGAATAATGCAGTTTGTCTGTACAAGTAGTAAGTGTTATTACTGGAAATGTAATTCCTTTGTAGTCGTTTGCATGTTGAAATTAGTATAAAGCAAGTGAAAATGTTAAAATAAGATGAAGACTGGAAAATGGGTTTTGACATTAGTACGTTTAAGTAATCATTGTTTATAGGTAAATGGAAGATTACTGATAGGGAAGAACATGCAAGAACTGTGCTACTGAGGATGAATGCACAAGAACAGGGATGACTAGGTGAAGGTAAGAAGTATCTTGACATAACTGCAGTAGAACAGTCCTTGCATGTGTAGAAATTATTGGAAAGGGAAGAATAAGAATGTACAAGAAAGGTAGGACAAGTGACACTGGAGGATGAATAGGTGAAAAGATGGAATGAAAGGAATCCTTGCATGTACAGAGGTGGAAGAATTAATAGAAAAGGAAGAGTGTACGAGGAATTTGGGAACAAGTAACACACAAGATGAATAGGTTTAAAATGCTTGAAAATGCAGTAAGGAACAAAGGCGTTGGGCATTTATCTAGATAAGTGAAGTATTAAAGATGATTAGTCTACTCTAAGAAAGCAGCAAATACTCCAACTCCCCAAGAACAAAACAAAGTAAGTTAACAGAAGCAATGAGTAATCCTTTATTCTTCCAACGGTAAGCGCTTTAGTCTCCAATTCTTTACGAGACTTCTTCAGACAATAACTTTGTAAAAATGACAAACTTATATACCATCAACAGCTGATCACATGTTCACATTTTTCACATGACTTATTAGTAAATACTTTGTTAAAACATTTTTAAAAGACAAATTCCTATAAATATAATTACATATATGTTAATACATAAATCTATAAACACAATCACATTCCAAACATATAATAAGATAAACTACATTCTTAACTTATTGCAATTCAAGCACTTGACCATCCCACATTTGGAATTAGTCAGTTTAGTACTATTGAGTTTTGACTGGAAATAATTCTTAAAACTCTTACCCCTTTTTTAAATAAATTTTGGCCCATTTCCAATTTTATCTACCAACTCCATTGTTTCTAAATAAACTCCAATCCCAAATTAAAACACTCTTTATGGCTTTAGAATCAACACTATTATGTATAGCCATAGAAACATTAGCATCATATTTTCCATAGTTATTTTTCTTTTTACTTTGATTTAATCTAGATCTCGTTTCATCTTCACATAATTTATCTGTATGAGCCTTCTGATAGCCTCTTATTTTTAACATCTTATTAGATAATTAGATTTGATAATTTGAGGAAAACAAATACTTAAATATAATGCATTATGCAATGACTGGCCATTAGCATTCAAAAACATGCATGCAGGTTGGTCAGCCCAACCAGCGTGCCCTTTGTAAAATCCAGCATATACTAACAGAAAAAAGTCTGGTCATCCAGACTTTTTTCTATTAATATATGCTATGGTTCAGGTCATGAAGCACAGAATCTGAAATCCATACATTTCAAAGGTACTAGAGGGACTGGACAGAAATAAAAGGCAAATAGCGTACGTTATGCAAAACTAAAGAAAACATACCTGATTTGCTTTGTATTTCTGCCCCATCTTTGTTACAACTCCAAACTGTCTGGATTTCAAACTTTTTTTAAAAAATAAATAAAGAAGCAATGGAAATCTTTGTTTCTGTGTCGCTTCCTTTCCAAAGCACTGATGTACCGCACAAGCATGGGAACGCAAGTTCCATATGCATGTGCACGATCTGAAATAGGATATCTAAAGAAATCAGAACACTACCACAGAGTCATTAGACAAAGATGATATTTAAGAAAAGTAAGTCATTTTTTTTCTTAAGTGTCATTGTTTAATAGCAATAACCAACTCCTGGTGTGATATAATAAAGATTTACCCATGGTTGCCTTTGTTTAATCACTCAGACTTTGTTCTTGTCATTAAACCACACCAGCTGTGGGTAAATTTTAAATATACCACACCCAGTCCGTGGTTATTGCTATATTATTGCATGATGCTCTTAAGGAGATGATCCTTTCTCTTAACAGTTTTTTTTTTTTATCAAATACAGTTTATCAAGAGCTAGAAAAGATAAGCAAGTCTTTTTACACAGATCAGACATGGAAAATAATTTAAGAATAACACTGGTAGAATAAATAAGAGTTTGAGTATGCACAGTTTTATTTCTGCTTATTATTTAATCACATTTAGAAACTACAGTACAAAGATGATTGGTATGAAAGGCCAACATAAAATGAAGAAGGAAACATTGCTGCTTACTAGTTTCAAAGTGTTTTGTGTTTTTCATGTTGCCTGCTTTGTGTGTTTCTGTGTGACTAGGAAGTGTAAGCAGTATTATCATCCTGGTTAGTGTTTGAACTGTTGAGTTTGTCAGGATTTACAAATGCAGTTTTATTTCAGTAATGTAGATACAAAAATACACACACGAATACATGTATTTATTTGTGTAAAAACATATATACGTGGTTACATTCAGGCATAGTTAAATAATGTGAATATATGTATGCATATATATGAAACAAAGTTATTGCGCGTTCTTCCATAGTGGGAAGTTATTTCTGAGCATGTCCCACATAAGACGATGCAGGAAAAAAAAATGCATGTAAAATTGTACCAAGGAACACTCAAAAATCAGTAACTAGAGATGAATGTACAGTACCTTAAGCATGCATTCTGCTTTCTGTGGTCTGTTAACAATTTATTGGATCATAAACTTGAAAGTACGTAAATCTGAAGATCATATGTGCCTTACCAAAATAACACCCTCAGAATTTATACTTGCTTCCAGGAGAGCAAGATATTTTAGATGAGGAGGGAACTTGTAGGTATTATGTTGGGGTAGTTTCGAATGGTCACTACTAGGTAATAAATCCATTCTTTCAGTATGTTTCATTTATGTGTTGGTTTATTTCCTTTAGGCATGTGTAAAGCTGTTCGTCCTTTGAAGGTATTACAGTAGGGTCTTTGACGGCCTGGAATACAAGACATTGAGTGTTCATAAAGTGATACTATAGAGATAGGGCTTCAAGTGTATCTTGATAGTTAGAGGGGCTTTTCTAGCTCTCTAATATATGTGGCTAAGTACATGCTGAAAGGTGCATTGCACTCTTAATTGGTCTAATTAAAGCAGTAGTGTGATGCCTCTGCACTGGCCCCAGTAATCAAGGAGCCTCAATCCTCACCACTGGCAACAGCTAGGGGACGTACACACTGGGAGGGAAAGTACACACACAGTGAAGTGCAATTTCCCTTAAGAGCACACAGAGATTGCAGTCAGTCTAAGACTGGTTTCTCCCTCTTTCTCCAGATCCACCTGGTACAGGTTTACTAGTTATGCTCCCTTCTGCCCAGACTATAAGGTAGTTTCCACTGCCACCAACCCCCCTACTTATCAGCTACTATAAAGCCTTTACAAAGGGTGTCCAATCCTACTGTGTAATGTCGCTATTAATCCAAATGGTAGTTTTGACCAAGCACCAGGCTATTAGGAGTGGCGTGAATAGGGTCACCAAATATATATGCAAGTACGCTAAGAACTTAAATATTTCTAAACAAACCAGCTACAATTAAAAGGTTAAAATATATTTTAATAATAAATAAAAGATCAAGGCAATACTCTGTACACAAACAGTTACTTCAGAGTTCAAAATCACAGGAAATATTCTATGCCCTAAATCTTACTTACTTACAGCCAGGCAAGTGCAGATGGTGATGATGAGTACATGTTCTTGTTGGGTCCAAGACGAAATACAAAATGCACAGTCTCTCTCTCAGAGAGTTCTTAAATTTAATATCAAATATTACTGATGGGTTAGCTTGGATGACATCACTTTGTCACCTGTCTTCCGTTCCCAGGCTAAACCCCCAGTGTCCGTTTAACATCTTTGTGTGAAAAATACATAGCCTTCAGATGTTTGCAGTAGCTAGAAGACATAAAACAATAAAACACTTGCAAAGCAATGTAGAAGGCAGCCTAGTTCTAGACATCCTGTCTCCTTACTGCATTGAAACTAACTTTTATGACACAATCGTAAAACACTTTAATTTCAACTTATTTTCTTAAAATTTTTTAAGTTAGCTCAGTATGTTCCAGTTTCTACTATTAAAACATACATTTGCACAGGTATATCATTTACATTTCTGTTCTAAGCCAGCAGAGCATGCTGTGGTTACATTTTAGCTCAGAACATAACATGCACTTCTGTAAAAATCATATCAGTATTCAGAAATGAAATGGAATTATTTACAAAATTCCAGATAGCTAGGCTTGGCAGCGTGATGCCCCCCCCCCCCCCAAAAAAAAAAAAAAAAAAACTCAAGCTGGTTTTTCAAAGTGACCCTTCAGAAACTCTGCTTGACAGGGTTGAGCCTGTCTGGGAATACCTTAGCCTATTCCCTGTCTTGAAAGGCTGTTTGCATTGGCATTGCTAATACCACTGTGGTGCTGCACTGTCATATCATATACCTGCAACACCCTAGGCTTCATCCTAATAACTTGGGATTTTGCTTGCTGGCTTGATGTAGCCATGTTAAGGGATTGTGGTCTGTAACTACAGTGAATTTCCTTCAATACAGATAAAGCTGAAGTTTCTGCGGTACCCACACTATGGCTAGTCATTTATTTTTTACAGCTGCATAGCATTCCTCCCTGGGTTGGAGCCTATGATTGAGATGCATCACTGGGTGTTCTTCTCCCTCTGAGTTAATCTGGCTAAGTACAGCCCCCACCGCTTAGTTTGAAGCATCCACCTGCACAACAAATTATTTGCTGTAATCTGGACTGGCTAACACAGGGGGTCCTCCCAAAGCTCCCTTAAGCTTCTGGAATGCCTGCTCATTTCCTGGGGTCCACACTACCTTAACTGGCCTGTATTTCTTTGTCAGGTCTGTGAGGGGAGCAGCTATAGTACTATAATTGGGGGCAACATTTCTATAGTACTTTTGCTGTCCCTAAAAATGCCCTCACCTGCTTTTTGGTAACAGGGGCAGGCCATGTCTGAATGGTTTTCACTTTGGCAGGTTCTGACCTGATCTTACCACTCCCCACTCTATGCCCCTGGTAGGAGACCTCTGGCGTACCCGCCTGACATTTGCTGTGCTTAATGGTCTACCCTGCCCTCTGTAGTCTACCCAGCACCTCCCTGACATGCTGAAGCTGCTCTTGCCAGAAATGGCTATAGATAGCAATATCATCTAGGTAAGCAAGGGCAATATCTTCTGCTTCCGGTAGGATAAGATCTACCAGCCTCTGGGAAGTCGCTAGGGCATTTTTCATTCCAAAAGACATCTTTGTGAACTCAAACAAGCCAAACAGAGTCACCAAACAGGCTGTGGCCTGCTTTTCTTCTTGGGATAGTGCTAACATTTTGCTTCTGGTGAGAAAAGCAAAGGACTATTTTATCCCAAAAGAGTGAAGCTGTGGTGAGACCAGCATTAGTAGTAGCCAGGCAGTACCCATTCATGTGACTTCCCTCTTTTCATCATTCTTGACAAGCTAATTTTTTGTTTTCAGTAAATACTGCTTGATTTCTTTCCAGCCTCAGAATATCTGCCTAAATACTTCATCCTTAAATTTTCAGGGTGTACTGATTAGTTTTTGCCTCGAGTGTTTGGCAGTGCTCTGTACAGACTCGGACACCTTGAGTGACGTATTTTTCCTGTAAAAGCACAATTGAAATGTCTGCAATATCTAGTTGCACACAGGACATGTAGTTTGCAGTGACAAGCACTGTCCACATAGTTGCAAACTGGATACTCCTGGCAGTGTTTGATATTCTCACTCCAACAGTCTAATCAATAAAAAGGGTCTGTTGCCATGGATATGAACTTTCTACTATCTCTTTTACCGGCTTGGTGGATATGGGCATCCTGAGGCAATGTAGAAATTGCCTCTTGTTTACTGTCAACCAGTTAATTCTCAAACTAATACGGTATGTGAGAGATGTATTTACACAACGTCACTAGAAGCAAAGCTCTCACGTAACCTTATTGACATTAGGAGTTCTTTAATCAGTAGTACACATGCTGCACCCATCATGCACAATTCAAAGCAGACACATAGACTCTCATATACTGAGGCACTTCAAAGTAACCTTCCTAAACCACAAAGACCTCCAAGATAAAGTACCCATAAGAAATATCCTCAGCCCCAAAACGCACTCTTTCAAACAACACCCACGTCAACACATAGAGCTATATTTCATGAAGCCTCTACCTCTAAGCCTGTAAGGCAAGTCACCACATAATCCAACATTCTAGTCATTGGAGACTCCATTGTGAGACGCACTGATGTCCCTTTCACCAGTCTGAGTAAGGAGAAAGTTATGGTCAGTTGCTTATAAGGAGCAAGGATCTGCCACATTACGCATGCACTCAGGACATTGGATCACAATTACCAATGTGACTCTGTCATAGTCCATGTGGTAGTAAATGACCTTAGACGTACCTCCCTAGACTATATGAAGAGAGACATCATACAGCTCTTGAAATATGTGTTTCAGGCTGGTATGAGCCTAGCATTGAGTAGCATTTTACCTTCTCCAAGGATGATACGAACAAAAGATGATTGGCTTAAATAATTGTCTTAGTTTCTGATGTCATTCTAAGGGGGTGCAATATTTGTTATCATGGAAAGAGATGGTCAACAGACCATGCTGCTTTGCCAGGGATGGTGTGCACCTTTCCCCCTCTAGGCTTTCAAATATTAGCTAAAACATTGTCTTCCCCATAGTGCCTTTTTTAGGCAATGCCAAACTGAAAATACTTCTGACATAGCAAATTAAACCCAAGAAAATATAAAGGTATTACTGCTCAATGCTAGGAGCCTAGACAAAAAAACTCCACTCCCTAGAAATTCTCTTTACCCTAGAGAATGCTGATGTCTGTGTGGTCTCTTGAGACATGGTTTAAAGCAGTGGACAGCCCACTGACTGTGGAGGGGTGTAATGCCTTCAACACGTTTAGACCAGCTACTTTACAGGCAGGGACTAAAGGTGGAGGTGTCTCTATTTACATAAAAAATAAATATACTTTAAGGCTGGCACAGGACAGTGCACCTGAGCTGCTCCATGTTCAAATCACCAAAAGTAAAATCCAATACCACTTCATTGCAAGGTATAGGTCCCCCTCTATGACTCAGGAAACCCATACCATGTATTTAAACTTATTAGAAACACTGATGATCCAACCCAATACCATATTCATGGGTGACTTTAATTACCCCACTATTAACTGGGAATCCTATACAACATCAAACTTACATGCACAGAGGTTCCTGGATTTTGTAAACACAAACTCCCTGGACCAGATAGTCAGTATGTCAACCAGAGGTGCAGCCATACTGGATCTGGTCCTCACTAATGTGGAAGAGTACTGCACACCCCTACTAATGCCTTCCCTGCTAAGGTCAGACCACAAAATGGTCTCCTTTGAAATAAAAAATAAAACGCAGACCCCCAGCTAAACCAGGAATATTCAGGAAATATTCTAAAGGCTAATCTCCTGCTATTAAATGCAAACCTGGAAAATTTCAAGCCCATATAAACCCTTAGAACACTTCTGCCTTTGCAGAACTGTTCACAGAAACCCTGTACAAGCATGTTAATAACTGCATAGATGCAGCTGTACCCACCAGGAAGAAGTACAGAACTAACTCAAAAAAAATAAGCCACCATGGTGGAATCTCAGAATCAATCATATGTATAACAGGAGGAAAAAAATCATGGCAAAAATTAGGAGGTGCAGCACACCCCGCAAGACAAAAGCACTCTCATTAAATGAAACAAACATGTCGGAGGACAAATAGTCTACCAAAGCCAAATTTGAGGTAAGTTTGGCCTCCCAGGCCAAGGACAACCACAAAGCATTCTTTAGCTATGTCTGCAATCTCAAAGGCAATGCACACTTGTGTGCAGAGCTCATTGTAAATTGAGCCACCTATACTGAGCCAGAAGATATAGCAAACCTCCTGGCTGATAAATTCAGCTCTAACTTTACTCCTCTCTCCCCCTCATCCTTCCCTCAGGAAATATCAAATATAACTCCTCCTACTATCACTAAGGAAAAGGTCCTTCATGCTTTCTCTAAGACCAAGAACACTGCATCATTGGGCCCAGACAGTATCCTAGGATGGCTTATAAATAGCATGAAACATGACCTATAAGGGCCTTTGGAATTACTGTTTAACTGTAACCTCCAAATGGGCTTCATGGCTTATGAGTGGAGAAAGGCAGCAGTCATCCCTCTACACAAAGGTGGATCATATACAGACCCTGGAAACTACAGACCCATAAGTCTCACTAGTCTTGTATGTAAAGCCATGGAAAGAATTTTCATGGAGATGATCAATAGAGATATAGTAAACCTCCAGACACTGGACCCAACCCAGTTTGATTTCATCAAGGACAGATCATGCCTACTCAACCTGGTGGACTTTTTTGTGAAGGTCACCAAAGCAGTGGATGAGGACAAAATCGTTCACACTGCCTACCTTGACCTGGCCAAGGCATTTGACACTACCCCACTTGGGCATTGTTGACCAGCTCAAGAGGTTATGTACAAACCCGTATGTCACCCTTTGGATAGCCAACTGACTCAGACAAAACCCAGGAAGTTGGAATTGTAGAATCCACCTCTTCAGAGGCCAGTCACAAGTGGAGTCCCTCAGAGATCAGTCCTTGGACCACTCCTTTTTGGCATTTACTTGTCAAGTCAAGGCCGATGTCAGTGGTCTCTGGCTGACTAAATTTGCAGATGATTGCAAATTAGGAGCTGTCATTAAATCTCACACTGACAAATTTTCTCAGGGAAGGGCTGACGCAGACAAACAGCTAATGTCTGAGTCATGGACTAAAACTAAATGCCAAGAAATGCATAATAGTATCCTTTGGGAAGTCATCCATCCCTGGTAACTATCCTATTGACATCTCACCCCTTAGAGTTGACGTAGTAGTCGGGGATTTAGGGCCACACACAGGTAGTAATCTAGTTTTTGATTATCACGTGTCTACAGTGGTGAGGAAATCATTCTATGTTGCGCAATTTATAAACAAAGGTATGGCATCCAAGTCCAAGGAAAATACTGTTACACTGTATTCGGCGTTCATCAGACCTTTCAATGAGTAGAATGCCCCCTTTGGTACGTACCTTACCAGGCATATCCAACAACTGGAACGTCCCCAGAGGTTCCTCACTAAAAGAATACATGGCGTAAGTAATATGTCCTGTGCAGACTGCCTCAGTCCCCTATCCCTGTATTCTGTCTCCTACAGGCTTTTGAGGGGAGATCTATGCCTGGCATACAGGGCATTGTCAGACCCCACTCTGATGGACCTCCTGCATATCCACAAAGCAAACAGTACCAGAATTACCTGTTCTAAAGACTTGAAACTTTGCCTGTGATAAAAATAGGACCTGCTGGACAGATAGGTATGTATCCTGGAGACTACCCCATCTATGGAACAGGCTCCCCATCCATGTGAAGCAGAGTTCCTCCCTAATTAAATTCAAGTGCAACATAGACAACTGGATGGGAAACCGGAAATTCATCCCTGGTTTGGCACCTATGTGTCTGATGCAAACAGGCAGCCTTTAAGTGGTTTATCTCCCAGGGCCATGCCTATACTTAGCAAGGGAATCAGAATTTGTCAGAGATTTGGGATGCATGGATAGGCTTAAAAAGGCCCTTGTGGTCGTTAGCCTAGTAAACAACTATGAACCTCTCTCTAGCAATGGGATTCAAGGCCATCTGCCAGTAACACAAACAAAAAAGAACATAGTGAAGAACTTCTCTAAAGCAAACTTCACACTACTCAAGACTGGTTTGGTATCCTTCAAGGCCCCTGAGCCAGTGGAAACCACAACCCAAGCTGCGGAAGCCCTTACAAATGCCTTCTATGAACACCTCCAGGACTGCATGGATCAGGCAATCCCAAATAAAACCAAGACAGTTTCCACAAAGGGCAAACGTCCAGTCTGGTGGACTCCAGCCATTAACAAACTTTACAATAAGAGGAGAAAGCTATTACATGATAGAACAAAATCCATAAAAGGGAAGTCACCCCTGATCATTATTAGTAAAAAAATATGAGCACTCATAAAATCAACTAAGGCCAATTTTGAGAGAAAAATTGCCATGGGTTCAAAGGACAATCATAAGGCCTTTTTCGGCTATGTTAGGAACCTGGGTGGAAACTCCCAGATATGCTCAGAATTAGTCCAAAATGATACAAAAATCACTGAACACACAGACATTGCCAACATACTGGCAGACAGGTTCAGTGCAAACTTCACCCTCTCCCCTAAAGGAGAGATAACTATCCCAGCAGTGTAGCCTCCCAGACATCTCAAATGCGCGGGTGAAAGCTGCTCTCTCTAAAGCTAAAACACAGCATCAATGGGACTGGATGGTGTCCCGGCTGTGTGCTACACGAGCTAAATGAGGAATTAAACCTGCACATAAGGCAGCTGTTTAATCTCAGCCTTACCACAGTGCGTGCCCAAGGAGTGGCGTCACGGCAACTGTGGTCCCACTCCACAGGCAGTGCCTCACGGACCCTGGTAATTAGCCCCATAAGCTTAACAAGTCTAGTCTGCAAAGCTATGGAGGATCATAATGGAGCTCATAAACAAAGATATAGGGGACTTGCAGACATTGGACCCGACTCAGTTTGGCTTCGTCAAGGGCAGATCATGCCTTTTGAACTTGGTCGACTTCTTCAAAACAGTCACCAAGGCCATTGATGAGGGAAAGACAGTCCATACAGCCTACCTTGACCTTGCAAAGGCTTTTGACACAATACCCCACTCGGGTATTGTAGAAAAGCTTACCAGCTTAAATGTAAACCCATATGTCACAAGATGGGTTGCAAACTGGCTTAAGGACAGAACCCACAGGGTTAGAGTTGCTGGCGCTATGTCCGACTCCAAGCCAGTCACAAGTGGTGTCCCACAGGGCTCGGTCCTTGGCCCCCTATTGTTCGGCATCTACTTCTCAGAAGTACAGGCCAACATGGGAGGACTTTGGCTGACAAAGTTTGCAGACGACTGCAAACTGGGCGCCATAGTGGAAAGTGCATCGGACACGGATATCCTTCAGAAGGGACTCACGGAAACAGATAGCTGGTGCTAGAGCCATGGCCTGAAGTTAAACGCCAAAAAATGTATAGTCATACCCTTCGGGAAAAACAAGGTAACCCCAAGCTACCATATAGGTGGCAATCCACTAAGCACAGAAGAGGTTATCAGGGACCTGACTGATAATGAAGGGATTCACATCCAGATCTAGTGAGGTCATAGTTCCCCTGTACTCTTCACTTATCAGACCAATGATCGAGTACAATGCCCCATTCGGGATTTATCTCACCCGACATCTGCAACAATTGGAGAGACCCCAAAAATTCCTCACCAAAAGGATAAAGGGACTCCAAAATCTGTCATATGCTGCCAGATTGAAGAAACTCCAGCTCTATTCAGTCGCATACCGTCTGCTCAAAGGTGACATGTGCCTGACATACAAGGCCATGTCCAACCCGGAATTAATGGACATGCTCCACCTCAAAAAATGCAAATCCACCAAAACCACTAGAGCAAGCGACTTAAACCTTAGCACGGATATAAATAGGACGTGCTGGAGGGATAGATTTATCACTCAGAGGCTCCCAATGCTGTGGAATAAAATCCCGGGCCATGTGAGGCAGAGCACCTCGCTGGCTCTGTTCAAGAGAAATCTTGATCTGTGGATGGGAGATCGTAGGTTTACCCCGGGAATCATCTCTGTGTCGCTGCTGGACAGAGGCACAACAAACTAATGGGCACAGTATTTTTTCATATAAGGGGTGGCGTAAGCCACAAAACTTAGGGCTAGGCTTATAAATGCCTTAGGGCAGATAGCCTAGTATAAACCTATGAACCTATGAACCTATAAGATCAATGGTGGTAAGTTACATACCCCTACCTAGCTGCTCTAGGGCTTCATCTGTCCTAGGCATGGGGCAAGTATTTGACTCTGTGTGACTATTTAGTTTCCTGTAGTCCACGCAGAACCTAGTGCTGCCATCCTCCTTTGGTATCAGCACCACTGGGGAGGCCCAGGGACTGCTGGACTCCTGAATTACCCCTAGTTCCAACATTTCCTGCATCTCCTTCCTCAGAGACGGACTCTCTCAGGCACCCTATAAGGGCCTGTTTAATAGTCCTTTGGGGGCCTGCATCCACATGGTACTGCACCAGGTGGGTCCACCCTGGTTTCCCAATGAACATGCCCTCAAACCCCTGTAACACTTCCCAAATTTCTTGAACCTGGGTAGGGGATACCTGCTGGGAAAGTTCTACCCCTTCCACTGAGGTGTCAGTCTGAGCCTCACTGAGGAACTCCATCACCAGTTCCCCCTCAGACTCCTCCTGCCATCCACTGCGAATAATCAGCACAAAGGACTCATGGTAAGGGTTCATCATGTTAACATGGTACAATTTGTGCCCCTGCCTAGCAGTTCTATCATGTAGTTAACATCACTGACCTTACTTACCACTTTGTAGGGTACCTCCCAAGCTGCCTGCAGCTTGATGTGTCTGACAGGAATGAGAGCCATTATATGCTGCCCTGCAGCATACTCTCTAGCTCGATCATTCCTGTCATACCAGACATTTTTCTGCTGTTGGGCTTCTGCCAGCTTTTCCTGGGCCAAGCCCATGAGTTCCTTGAGCCTTGTCCTGAGGTTTTAGGGCATATGCCACAAGACTCCTTGTGGGATTCACACTCACCCTCCCACTCATCTTGAATCATATCTAGAGGTCCCCTTACCCTATGCCCATACAGCAACTCAAAGGGTGAAAAACCTGTGGAGTCCTGGGGCACCTTTCTGTAAGCAAACAGATGTGGCAAATATTGGTCCCACTTAAACTGGAATGCAATTGCCCGTAGCATGGACTTGAGTGTAGAGTTTAACCTCTCCACAAGAACAATAGTCTGGGGATGGTAGGGGGTGGTCTTTAGGTGCTTCACCCCACAGTGCTTCCACAGACAAGCCAGCAGGTCTGACATGAAATTGACACCTCTGTCGGTCAGTATTTCATTTGGGAAAACTTCCCTGCTGAAAATCTCTAACAAAGCATTTGCCACCTTTTCTGCCTCAATGGAGGACAGCGCCACCACTTCAGGGTATCTTGTAGTATAATCTACTACCACTAGGATTTACTTTTTCCCTGTGGAACTTGGGATACTCAGAGGCCCCCACAATATCTGTAGCTACCCTCGGAAATGGCTTGTCAGTCACAGCCAAAGGCATGAAAGGAGCTTTCACGTAGTCTCCTGCCTTGCCTACCTTTTGGCACTGCTCACAGGTCCTGCAGTACCCTGTTTCATCTCGGGAAATCCCAGGCCAGTAGAAGTTCTACATAATATGTCTCGTTGTACGTTTTATGCCCATATGACCTGCAAAGGGAATGTCATGGACTATGGCTAGAAGTGCCAGATGGTAGGCTCTGGGCAGTACCAACTGCTATATTACCTCATCCTCTAGCCCACCCTCAGGGGCCCACTCTCTATTCAGTAACCCTTTGTCCCAGTATACAGATTCCCCCTTCCCTTGCCTCACTAGCTACCGCCCTCAGGCCTTGTAATGTAGGGTCTGAGAGCTGAGCCTGTCTCGGCTCTCTCTCTGTAACCCTTCCTAGCTCCCCTTCCAAAGGAAGTCTGGTATCCTCTGATAGCAGTGCCTCACTGTTGGCCTGGGTACTACTAATCATCTCTACCCTTGAAGTCCTCTGTCCAAGGGGAACATCAGTACACACAAGAAGCTGTAGCTCACCTTCAGTGTCACTGCTACAGGGTAGCTCCCTCCCTGAAGTAACCACCTGACTAATCCTGGCCACAAGTGTGCAGTCTATCTGGGTCTACCCAGGCCACCAGACTCGCATGCTTGTCTCCAAGCCTGACTGCATGTAACTACATGCACGCAGGGCATTATCAAAATTATTCCCCATCAGAACATCTGTAGGGATATCCTCAAACACACCTATTTGCTTGCTTCTTTTTACACCCTCCCAGTCGATGTGAACCCTAGCCAAAGGTATTTGGAATGGGGTCCCTCCTAAATCTCTGACTGGAGTAGACTGCCCAAGCAAGCAGTGATCCTCTTTAACCATTGCCAGCTTCACAATGGTTTAGTCAGAGGCCATCTCTTTCTGATCAGTGTCCTCTTTCCCATCCACTATGATATGATAACGTCTTGTGTTAGTTTGCTACACTTGTTGTCTTAAGACAACTTATTGCTGGCATTTTGTCATTCCCACTTACTGGCTCTCCCACCTTTTGTTCCCCACCTTGCCTCCATGGACATCTGTATGCTACATAGCCCCAGTGGTTGCATTTAAAACTTTTAACCCTTAGTTTTGGACGTATACCTGGACCTAGTGGCTTCCCCTGCTACTGGCAGACTCTGTTGGAGCAGTCTGGGCTGCCCACCATGGGTTCATTTAGACCCATGAGCAGCATTGGGTGTCCCTTTCCTGTGCAGTGATGCCCTACTTGCCAGGTATAGGTTTCCCTTTTACTCCAAATCATCTGCATTGTCTATCAACTAATCAGATTCTCATGTCCTCAGACAAAGTGATAACGGCTTGTACCCTCACCAAAAGGTCTGCCAAACCCTTCAAAAGTGGTGACCTGACATCCACTCACCAACCTTTGAAAATAAATGCTTAGTTCAGAAATATTTTCACACACACTTACATCTGCCTTGCGTCTGTGCTCACAAAACTTTTTCCTGTAAGCTTCAGGTGTTACAGTCAAAATGTGTTGTCAGACAATTTAGATTACAGTTTTACCGTGGAGTAACAGGGTCAGGAACCATACCCAGAGCCCTTGGTCAACATTATACTGTTTACATATCCTTTCAAACATATGAATGAAACTATCAAAATTATTCCCCTCTGTAAATTATGGAAAAAATGTACTGACCTTTGTTGCTTCTGGGGTTCAGTTAATCCCTTCCCCATTACCTGCATGACTCTGGCAAAGAGTCTGCATCTCCTTTTCGTGTTGCCTCTGCCTCTCATTCTCCTCCGCTTTCAGGTGTCGCAGTTTCTCATTTTACTCAGCCTTCGGACGTCAGTTTCTCATTTTCCTCAGCCTCCAGACATCTGAGTCTCTCTGCGGCCTCTATTTCCAAATGCTTGGCCTCCAGCTCAAGTTTCTCTAACTCCAGGTGGATTTTTAAGTCCTCTGTGGAAAGGTTGAGCTGTCCATTTTCTGAGAGTTGTACATCTATAGGGCAGTCTGATTGTCTTCCTGGTTGCTGTCCTGTGATGCAGCTGTGACTAAAGCTGCAATCATTTCTGCTTTAGTCTGGTTGGCATGCATCAGTCCTTCAGCATGGCACATCTCAGCCAACTGGCTCTGTCCGCTTGCCGTACTCCTCTGCTGACATGCTTGCCTGCTTTCCCTGACTTACTAAGCTAACAACAAAAAAGTTGTGATGGGAAACTCTGAATGTTCACTGTGTGGCTGATTGAGAGTGCAAGCACCTTCTTTGACCACTGCACACAGGCTACAGGAATTCAATATCCACACTACTATAAGCCAATTAATATGTGATGTGACTATCCCACCACTGACACCAATTAATATGTGACGCCCCTGCACTGGCCCAGTAATCAAGAAGCCTCAATCCTCACCACTGGCTACAGCTAAGGGGACGTACACACTGGGAGGATGACAAGTACACACACAGTTAAGTAAAATTTTTCTTAAGAGCACACAGAGATCACAGTCAGTCTGGGGCTGGTTTCTACCCCTTTCTCCAAATCCGCAATAAGACTCCCTACTGGCACCGCAACAGAGTTAAGATCTCAGCTGAGCGGTCAAGCCAAGACCTCCAGCATACTTTCTGTCCAACCAGTGCTTTGTGTCCTTGCCTAAATAGCTCACACATACACACACTTTGAGATTTGATTTATATATATATATATATATATATATATATATATATATATATATATATATACACACACACACACCTGGTGAAGGCTGATGCAGGTTTATTAGCTATGCCCCCTTCTGCCCAGATTATAAGGTGGTTTACACTGCCACCAACCTCTACTTATGAGCTTCTATAAGGCCCTTACAAAGGGTGTCCGATCCTACTGTGTAACGTTACTATTAATCCAAATGGTAATTTTGACATAGCACCAGGCTATAAGGAGTGGCCTGTGCAGTGTCACCAAATACATATGCAAATACTGTAAGAGCTTAAATATCTCTAAACAAACCAGCTATTATTAAAATGTTTAGATATATTTAAAAATAAATAATGAAAGAACAAGCCAATTCTCAGTACACAAACATAGTTGCTTCAGAGTTCAAATTCACAGGAAATATTCTAACATTGCAGGACACTCTCAAATAAATACAGAAAACATCTAAACGGATCTTTACTATAGACCTAACTATATCGAAAAGTGTTACTATACCCTAAATCTTACTTACAGCCAGGCAAGTACAGATTGTGATGATGAGTGAATGTTCTTGCTAGGTCCAAACAAAATACAAAATGGACAGTTTCTCTGAGAGAGTTCTTAAACTAATATCAAGTATTACTGCTAGGTTAGCATGGATGACATCACTTTTTGTCACCTGTCTTCAGTTCCCAGGCTAAACCCCCAGTGTCCAACATTTAACATGTCTGTGTAAAAAAATACATAGCTTTCAGATGTTTGCAATTGGTGGAAGACATAAAGCAATAAAACACTTACAAAACATTGCAGAAGGCAACCTAGTTCTAGACATCTTGTCTCCTTGCTGCATTGAACGTTTTATGACGCAATCGTAAAACACTTAACTTGCAAAACGTCAAGAAAGTAAGTTGAAATAAAATTCTGTATGTTCCAGTTTCTACTTTTAAAACATATTTGCACAGGAATGTAGTTTATATACATTTCTGATCTAAGCCAGCAGACCAAGCTGTGGTTATATTTTAGCTCAGTACATAACATAAACTTCTGTATAAATCATATCAATATTCCCAAATGACATAGATTTATTTGCAAAATTCCAGATAGCTGGGCTGGCAGTGTGACAGGTAGTATAGAGAACAGTAACATCCTTTGACCTAAATGAGATTCCTTTGCATGTTAGTTGATGTGCTTCCATTATCACTGTTGCAGTAATTTTAACATATGGGATCTCCTGCCAAGGATAGCCCAACGTCCTACCTGTAAAACAAAGCCATTGGAATTTATAGATGATGTATGGCACAGTTATGCTTTCCACATAAGGCATAGGGTATAAAGGTGATGTATGCAGCTCAGAACTTATTTGCCACCAGTTTGAACATCATCATTTATTCAGTCTGAATACTCCTGTGCTAGTTACCAAGCCTTGTTGCAGACAAATGTCCCAATAAGGTTCCTTCTTATCTCTCTCTCTTTTTATTTTGGTGTGTTTACATGTCATCTAAAAAAAAAAA
>NC_056745.1:534369056-534504835 GCF_019279795.1 Protopterus annectens | reverse complement strand
TTTATATATATATATATATATATATATATATATATAAAATTTTTTGGTGTTTTTATTTATAATATATTTTTTTTTTTGGGTGTTTTTTTAAATAAATATTTTAAAAAAAAAAAAAAAAAAAATTTTTTTTTTTTTTGTTTTAAAAATTTTACTTTTAAAATTTTTAAAATTTTTTTTGCATAGGCTTGTATGGGTATACTGAAGTACTTCAAGACTACAGTTAAAACAGAAAAAATAAAAAATATCAAATGGCAAAGTGTGAACTTTGAGACGACCTTGGAGAATGTAAAAATCATGTCTTTTGCAGGGGGGGGCAAGCCTCCTTAATCCCCCATACCCCCTGTTAAAAGTATACCATCTCCACAATTGCACCGTACCAGGGAAAATGCATTTTTCCAAACCCAGGATATATTGCAATGCTGATGCTGGTAATGGTTTTGCAAGTGTAAATATCCAGATATTTTGGGACATTAATTTTAACTTTGTTGGCTGGTGTTCAGCTCCACATTTTTCATTTCATTTGGCTCCTAATATTCCTTATAAAAACTTAGTTGCAGCTTGCATATTTCAAACACAAATTAAACAAGTTGAGAAACTCCTGCTAGACAGTTCTTATTTCATGGAATGTTTGCGTATAAAAAAGTTTTTCTAAAGATCTTACATTTTGGAAACTTCTTGTTGGTTTAATGGAGAATTCTACTTTACTTAAAAAGTTGCTTGATTTGTTTGATACCACCGGGTTAAAACTTAGAGATTTTGATGAAAATCAGTGAAAGGAAAATTAATGTGTTGAATGTAGAACTTCAAGAAATTAATAATATGATTTGTTTGGATCTTGCTTTTAATACCATTAAGGATGAATAGAATAATGTATTTCCAGAGGTGGATAATATCATTAAAAAGGCCAAAGAGCAGAAGTCCCTAAAACTGTATGGGGGCAAGTGTGACTATGAAAACAATAAAGCCTACCCAGCCCCCCCCCCCCAAGTCTAACAGTATGTCCAGTAGGGGCAATGAACCTAATTTGTTTTACAATCTGGAGTAACTTAACCCTAGTTGTAGTTGAGCTGAGGGATATTCCACGGATGGTGGTTTTTTAGAAGAACCATAACTGATGAGATCTGACAGTTTTGCCAAAAAGTGGGTTTAGCCTTAAATTTGAGAAGGAAGAATACCCCAGTTGTTGCCCACTTGGCTGAGGAAAAGGGGGAGACCTTAGATGTTTATAGTGATTTGAGTTCTGTTGTCCACCATTCAGATGGCCTTGATGGACATTTTAATAATTTGGTGAACAATAACTTTAAAATATTCAATCTTTCTGACTTTGTTTTAACTGAAGGTGCTATTTCTACTCTTTAAAAGAATTTTCAGTTCATTCCTAATTTGAGTGAGTGAACATAGCAAAAATTTTAATTCAATTGAAATTATACAGTAGACAGATGAATTTAAGGGTATTTTTTTGCAACACGGGGGATATCATTGAAAATTATAGTGTGAAAAAGAAAAGTACATTTTTACCCCTGGTAAACCCCCGTGTCTTGTTTTTTTAAAGAATATGTGAAAAGAAATGTAGGCATTTGATCATAGCCAGGGGAGGTTCATTGAAAATTTAGGATGAAAGGCAGTTTGACTTTATTAAATTAGACAGAAGTCTAAGAATAATGAAACTAGATAAGGGTTGGTACAGTGGTTGTCATGAATAGTTCCGATTATTCCCTAAAGATGTTTTATTTGCTTTTGGGCAAATCTACCTTCAGGAGGGTAACTAGAAACGAGATTAATATCGCTTACAATAAGATAAGTTATGAAGTAATCTAATGGTTCGAAGAGCCATTGATGGTGATTCATTAGATTCTTTAATGGTACTCAAACCCTTGGTTCGTGGTTTGTTCGGGATACCCAAAATACACAGTCAGTTTGACCCCCCCCCCCCTGTTTAGACCTATGGTCAACAGGAAGTGATCGAACATCGAGCCTTTAGGGAAATATATAGACAACTTGTGTAAGAAATTTTTTGAAAACCATTGTTACATTTTAAGGGATTCTTGGCACTTTTTAGAAAATATGAGGGCTGTTAAGTATGTGAAATCCCTCCTGGCTGTTACCATTGATGTAGTTAATTTATTCACTGTAATCCCTCACTCTGAAGGGCAGTACTTTTTTATAGACTTTTTGACTCGGCAAGAGAGTTTGAGCAACAAGAGTTCTGTTATAGAAACTTTGCTAGAAAATAGTCCTTTCTAATAATTGCTTATATTTTGAGGTAGAGTCCTTTCTAATAATTGCTTATATTTTGAGGGAGAGTACTTCCATTAAACCTCAGGTGTGGAGATGGGGGCGGCTTGTGCCCCCATTTATGGCAATGGAGTTCTGGCGCAATGGGAAATGTTATGTTTTTAATTCCAATTTCTGTCCTTTGATACACACATACTTCAGATTCCTGGATGATGATTAGTTGAATATTGAGAGATTTAAGATTTATATTCCATTATGCTTGATGAAATTAAGTATTTGGAAAGTGACTGTGGCAAAAGATAGTTTTAATAGATTCACATTTTTTTTCGCACTCCTATTTACACTTCAACAGTTGCCATCCTTTCCATGAAAAGAAGAGAATTGCAAATGACACAAGGTATGCTTGCCTATGTTAATAAGTGATGAGAATTTTGAGAGATGGATTCAGCATTGTGGAATATGTTGAGGGATACAGGTTATCTAGTTAATTTACTAACCCCTGTAAAGCAAGACTTTTTTAAGGGTAGGGCAGCTAGGTTTGCCCATTTATTGCGAGACCCAGCTCTTTATTCTGTGTCTGATAACGTTACTAAAATTGGAGTTGTGCAAAAAACTGGCAGGAAGGTACCGTACCATCTGTTATACCTTTCAGTCAGGAAATATAAAAATATGTATGTGTGTTAAACTATTTTATTTATTGATTTATTTTTTATTTAATGAGTGGACGACCTGTGGTTTACAGCAGGGGCTCCAGCATTAAAAATTTTTTTAGAAAAGTTCTGACAAAGTGAATATTAACTGGGTCCATCGTATGGCTAAATGTGGAAGATGTAAGTTTTGTAGGTTTGTATACGAGGGTCCATATATGGTAGTGGAGAACTATCCTCACACTTTACCGTGTCTAGGTTAATGTGACTGTCATTCTACCCATTTGGCATTTTATGTTGGAAAGACGAATCATAAACTGAGCGATCGTATGAGGGAGCACTTCTACGATATTAAAAAAACGTAATCCTTCGAATGCTTTGTATAAAAAAAACTTAATCCTTCAAATGCCTTGTATAAACTTTCTAGTGGGTGTTTAAATTACAGAAAATTGTGATTTCTAGATTGTGTTTGCAGATCCGTAAAAGTGGGTGATAGGGAAATGAAGGAATTGATTTGGCAACTGTAATTTCAAGTATCCCCCCTCTCCCCAGAAGCAATAATTCAGTATCCGTTGTTAGTATTTTAAAGGACAGGGTGAATGTGTTAATCCTTTTGTGTAAATGTTTTTTTTGTTTGACAGCAATGGCTTGTATTTAGTTTTATTTTAATTAAGAATCCATACGTTTTTCCTGATGTAGTATTATATGTCATCTTGATGGTAACATGATTTTAGTTGATTTTATAATTTTTATTTTATCTGTTACATCTGAACTGTTTTTCAGTGGATTTCATTCTTTGACTTTAAGGGTCTACATTTTACATTGTATCGGTTTCTTTTTTGGGCTTTTTCCAAATAGGAGGTGGTATTTTTTAACAGACAATATCTGATTGGTTAATAAGGTTTTAAAAGGAACTTGGCACTACATTGTTTTAAACTCTGAAATCCAGTTTGTAATGGTTGAAAGTGCTCAGTTTTATTTTGTGGTTTTGAAGAAAGTACATGTTTTAAATGGTTATCCACGGTGGTGGTGCAGCGGTAGCTTTGTTGCCTCACAGTAAGATGCTGTCTGGTTCGATTCTCAGCTAGAGCGTCTTCTGCATGGAGACATGTGTGAAAGGGCATACCTTTGTTGAATGTTGTGCGTCAGGGCTGGCAACTCGGCACGTAAAAATCAACTGCCAATCATTAGCGGACCGGAGTTCTGCTGTGGCGACCCCTAACCGGGAAAAGCCGAAAGACACAACAACATGTTTTAAATTGTTAAATTGTTTTGATTATATTGTACACCAGAGGTTGGCTGTCATTCTTAGTGTCCAAGCTGGAGATTTGAGCTGGTTCTTTTATTGGTATTAATGTAGGAATTTGTTTGCATGCTTTTTCATTAACTCGTTTATTTTCTTTTTTTTATTGCACTTGACAGGACCTTGTCTAATTGCTTCCCTGTCTTTTACAGCAGAATGGGAGCCCTGTAGCCCATTCATTTTAGTATGGTAACCCCCATCAGCCCTACATTTCCTAGAGAGATTCAAGCACTAGGGAGTGGGCCAACTTGTCAGCCTTGGGAGCAGCCTGCTTTCTATCTTCTCTACAGCTTCTCCAAGCCAGTAGTGGCTGTATTTTTAGAGGAAGTGTGCATCCACACACTACTTTCCCCTCAGCTTCTTTGTGTCATCTGTATGGCAAGCAAGAAGCCACCTTCATTCTCCCAGGATAAGTGAGCTGTTAGCCACTCACTCCCATCCTCCCTGACCAGCTCATACAGGCATCTAAACTGCTAGTCAAACTTGGTCCGACTGCAAAATAGTTGGTGCTTATCCCTGTCCATCACAGAGCTGACCACTTCATTCATGTATACTTGAGTGTCTCGTCAGTGAAGTACAACAGTGTTATGGAAAAATGTGAAACTTTTCTTTCTGTACACACAGTACACTGTGTTGTCATAATGTGATAGTGTTCAATCTCGCCGTTTGTTCTTACACATGGGTTCGGAGCCGATCCTCGGCTCCGTGCCGGCCGACTGCAAGCTCTGCATCGAGAAGAAGCTCGAGGACATCTAATACCCACAATCCCCCTCTGCCTTTACCTCAGATCTAGTTTGCCGCTGCTGCATACGCATCGCTGGAGGCTAGCTCGAGGCTTTACAGATAAGATTTTATCTATTCTGTTGAAATTCAAAGAGATTTTTCTTTCAAAAATAGTTATTTAAGTATAGAGTACGGTGTGTGAGTGCATTAGGATTCTCGGTACCTTAAGGGAGCTTAACTTTGTTAACTTTCGGGTATAGAGAGTTTCGGGGCCTACACCTCTTCTGGTACTTTATCTAGACAACTTGTAGTCTTGCTCTTAAGCAATTGTTTAAACGGACTTTTACTGGATTTGACACTTTCATTAACCAGATTTGACACTCTTACTGGACTGGACTGTTTCTCTTATTTGTCAGTATGTCTGAAAAATTAAAATCTGGCTTTAAACGTTGTCAGTGTGGCCAAAAGATGTCGGTCACAGACAACCACAGTTCCTGTGTCTACTGTCTTGGCCCTCTCCACTTACAAGAGGACTGCTCTATTTGTCACTCTTTTAGTGGGAGGGTCATGACAGATAGGCGCAGGAAACTGATGGATAGAGGATTATTGAAACCCTCTTTCCAGGAGGCTCTGGATGCTTCAGACCAGGCATCCAAGTCTTCGAAGGTCGGCGCGGAGCCAAAGTCATCGGCTCCGAGCTCTTCAGATCCAGTTAGATCACCGGTTCCACAGACTTCGGGCCGAGTGTTCAACTTTTGGCAGTTTCCAGCCTCGAGTCTTGGAACCGGTGATGGAGCTCCCTCCGTCGACTCTGCTGAGGTCGGCTCCGTCTTCGATCCCTTCGACTCGTTCTTCTAGGCCCCTCTCCGACACCGATGTGGACCGTGTGGTGCAGAAATTGATGGAGAATACGGCTTTATCCAAACTCATCTCGGTCTCCTCTCAGTTGGTGTCGAGACTTGAAGGCCTTCCAATATCTCCATCTGTTCCTCCTCCGAGACCTGTCCAGTCTTCGGAGCCGGAAGAGGCTGAACTGATGATTGTGGAGCCCTCGGTGCCAGAACCGTCTTTTTCTCGGTCGGCACCGTTCACCTCGACTCCATCCGATCCGGTACTGGAGTCTCGGAGCCAAGATCCGCCCTTGGTTCCGGGACCGAGTCGGACCGATGTTTCGTTCGACCTCCTCTTGGGGCCTCGCACGGATCGACTCGGTTCCGTCCTCGGGTCGGTGCCTTCGGCTCCTGTTTCGGGATTCTTCCCATTTCTTCGAACCGAGATACCTCGACTCGGGACCCGGGGGCCTTCGACCTCATGAGGAAGGTGTTGTCTACCCAGACAACCACAACAGCAGGTACAGCTTCTCCTCCCCACAAAGGACCGTTATCCTCCTCTGCACCCACGGCCACGCCCAAGCCGGGCACCGGTGTCTCAGCCACCCCTGGAGGGTGCCCCTCTTCCTCGGAGGCTTCTTCGGATGCTCCCACCTAAGAAGTCCCTAGGAAAAGACTGTGTAAGAGGAGACACTTGGATTCTCCACAAGAATCCTTGACATCTGATACTGACTTAGATGAGTCAGAAGGGTCCCCTAAGTCACCTTCAGAGGATGTCTCTTTTTCTGACATCTTGGAGATCCTAAAACAGAGAGGTGACTGGCAAGCCCTTCCCCCTTCTGAGGATGAGTCAGTTTTGCTGAAGGCATTTGGTGCCCGTCCTTCCTCCTCCTGGGTCACTCCGCCCTTTGATGAGCTGATGGAATTAATTGCTAGAAGGGCGTGGGAGACTCCTGACACGGTGGAACCAGTCCCTAGGAAGCCAAATAAGTACATCACGGCACCACAGGACAAAGCTTACCTCACCAAAGGAGTTCCAGTAGACGCCATGGTGGTGGCAGCGGCCACGAAAAAGGAGATGTCGGAATCTTCCTCATCTGTCCATCCGCCTAACAGAGATTCTAGGACCATGGACAGATACGGGAAGCGCATTTTCAGTTCAGCGGCTTTCTATGCTCCCTGAACTATTTGACTCATTTTACACGTTTGCAGAGGGATCTAGTCAAAGAGTTGGGAGATACCCTCCAGGGTACTACAGATGCCGCTGTCTCAGAGAAAGTTACAGCGCATCTCAACTCCCTTACGTCCATTGTAAACTCGTCCATGAGGCTGATATCCTATGCAGCCGAAGGATCGAGTAGGGCAGCGGCTTCAGCGATTGCTCTGCGTAGGCAATCCTGGATGCGCTTATGTTCTTTATGGAAGCCTTCAAGTCTTCCTTTACTAACGCCCCATTCGACGGAGCCACACTTTTTGGCGCTAAACTAAATGAGACCCTTAGCCGGTGTGAACAGGAGGAAAGACTCTGTCTGCTGTCGGAGTCCGTTTTTCCACCCTTCCAGACCGTAGCCCAAAGGGCAACGTGGTGGAAAATGTGGTTTCAAAACCCCAAGGATCTTTCCCAAACACACAGGGTGATGCCCCTCTAGAGGCAGAGGGGGGCAGAGGTGGAAGACGCCGCCTGGCGGCAGAGGGGGTCCGCAAAACCAAGGTGACAGGGATAACCTCCCTGGCAAACCTTTCCAGCACTCCTGAGAGGAGGCCCGACTGTCCTGCTCTGGAGGCAGTCGGGGTCGCTAGCTTTATACCCTCAGGCCTGGCAAAACATAACTACAGACAAGTGGGTAAAAAGCGTGGTTACCAGAGGTTACAACATTCCCTTTCTATCTCAGCCCATCCCAAAGAAAAGACTCCCAGATGTACCGCCCCATCTGCGAGAGCCAGCAGCTATAGAAATTTCAAAGCTGCTAGAAAAAAGTCATCCAACCAGTCCCAGCGGACCAGCAAGGATTTCGGGACTTACTCAAGGTTCTTTTTAGTTCCAAAGAAAACAGGGGACTGGAGGCCCATTCTGGACCTAAGCTACCTCAATACCTTCGCCAGGAAAGAAAAGTTCAATGGTCACGCTTCAATCGATCCTTCCATTCTTACAGAAGGACGACTGGATGTGCTCAATAGATCTAGAGGATGCATACTACCACATCAAAATGGCCAGGGCATCCAGAGATCATCTGCGCTTCCGGCTGGGGGCCAGTCACTTTCAATTTCGAGCCCTGCCCTTTGGTCTGACCTCAGCCCCCAGGGTCTTCACCAAATGTATGGCAGTGGTAGCGTCTCACTTGAGACGCCAGGGATTCCAGGTGTTTCAGATCTGGACGACTGGCTCCTTTCTGCCACCACCCGGCGTCAGCTACTACAGGCCAGAGACTTTGTTCTTCAACTGTGTGTTCACCTAGGGATTTCCGTGAACTTCGGAAAATCCTTACTTCAGCCATCACAAAACATCTTGTTCATAGGAGCAGAGTTAGACACACGTCAGTTGATTCTGAGGCTTCCCCCAGAAAGGATATTATCACTTCAGACTCATATTCGTCTTCTACTCTTGTCAAGGAAATCTCCTGCAAAACTAGTACTAAAGGTGTTGGGCCTCATGTCAGCCTCCCTGATTGCAATTCCCCTGGGAAGGCTGCACATGAGAGTCCTACAATGGCTGCTGTTTGCACAATGGTCGTTTCAACAACTACCTCTAACACACCAGATTCTTATAACAAAGACATGCAAAACAGATCTGAACTGGTGGCTTCAAACGTGCAACCTTTCCAAAGGGAGACCGTTTGTGCTACCCACGCCCACAGTTACGGTGATCACGGACGCTTCCCTGATAGGGTGGGGGGGCATCTTTCAGGGACAGACAGTCCAAGGCGAATGGACCAATTTGGAGTACAATCTGCACATCAATGTTCTAGAGTTGAGGGCAGTGTTTCTAGCGTTGCAACACTTTGCTCCCCTTCTTCCTCTAGGGACTATTGCAGTTCAGACGGACAACATGTCGGTAGTCTGGTACATAAACAAGCAAGGGGGAACCAAGTCCTATCAGTTATGCAGAGAGGCCATGAGAATTTGGCAGTGGGCGGAGTCCACGGGTCGCTTTCTAATAGCAACGCACATCCCGGGGTCATCCAACGTCATAGCCGACAGGCTCAGCAGAGCAATTCTGTTACAGCAGTTCTGAGTGGTCCCTAAAACAGTCAGTGGCGAAAAGGATTTTTCGCACGTGGGGCCAGCCTTCCTGCGATCTGTTTGCGTCTCCAATGAACGCCAAATGCAGGAGCTATTTTGCCCTATTACCCCCTCCAGGGGAAGTCCCCAGGGACGCACTGGTTTACGATTGGCCCCCGGGACTCCTGTACACATTTCCCCCATTTCCTCTGATATCAAAGTTTCTCCAGAAAGCCAAGAACCTACACAGGACGATAATCCTCATTGCCCCATTCTGGCCTCGTCAAATTTGGTTTCCCTTCCTGAAGATACACTGCATTCGGGGACCATGGATTCTGGACCCAGAGCCAGACCTATTGACTCATTCGTCAGGGATTCCCCATCCCGCGCTTCTGTCCCTCCATCTGGCAGCTTGGCTGCTCCAATTCCCAACTTAGCCAGGTCTAATCTGTTGTCACCAGCAGTCCAGGATATTTTGGTGGCTTCGCACAAAGCTTCCACTACTAAGACATATGCTAGCAAATGGAAGCGATTTGTATTCTGGGCCAATACACACCATGTGGATCCGTTTATAGCTCCTTTGAGTAAGAACTTAGAGTTCTTAACAGACTTATTTCATCAGGGTGCTTCTCCTGCTACAGTAAGAGTTCAGTTGGCTGCCATTTCGAATTTCCATGTGGAAGAAGGTGGTGCTCCGGTTATGGCTCACAGACTTTGTAAAGCCTTTTTAAAAGGAGTTTTTCATATTAGACCACCGGTCAGATCTCCTACGTCACCTTGGAATCTAAACTTGTTGCTATCTATATTAATGTTGCCCCCTTTTGAGCCTGCCTCTTCTTGCCCACTGAAATATTTATCCTGGAAAACTCTTTTTCTGGTAGCCATTACTTCCGCTAGGCGAGTATCTGAACTTCAGGCTCTCTCCATCAAACATCCGTATTTGATCTTTCACTCTGACAGAGTTTCTCTTCGAACCAATTCATCCTTTCTCCCTAAAGTGTGTTCTATTAACAATATTAATCAGTCCATTGAATTACCCACTTTCTTCAAAAACCACTCCAACAAAATGGAGTATATGTTACACAAATTAGATGTTCACAGACAGCTAAGGTTTTATTTGGATAGAACAAAGGATCACAGGAAAACAGATCAACTCTTTGTGGCCTTTGCTGATAGCAGGAAAGGACTTGCAGTTACCAAAAGAACTCTTTCTAAATGGTTAACGGATTGTATAATTTATGTCTACGATTCTTCAAATCAAACCCTGTTACACAAACCCAAAGGACATTCCACAAGGTCAGTGTCTACATCTTTGGCTCATGCAGCCCGCCTACCACTGGACGCTATTTGTGCGGCTGCTACTTGGTCTAAACCATATACATTCATTTCTCATTATAAGGTAGACAAGGTTTCTAGGGACAGGGCAACCTTTGGTTCCACTGTGCTCAAGAACGTCCTCCCGTGAGTTCCTCAGGAACAAGGAGCTAGGACGCTACCCATGTGTAAGAACAAACGAGATTGAACACTATCACATATAGAAGTTATGTCCTTACCATAACGTTCCATGTGGAGTGTTCATCTCGCCTTTGTTCTTACAGTCCCACCCTCCCACCCTTAGGAAGAACGTTCTATTTGGTGCCTGGTCTGGAGTATTCTCCTTCTGCTGTTGCAGTATTAGTGTTACTATCATACCTCTGGTATGTTGTATATATGTACTTATGTATATAGTTTGGCATGTGTGCGTGCTTTTTTGTCTGGTTTGCTTGCAAACTAGATCTGAGGTAAAGGCAGAGGGGGATTGTGGGTATTAGATGTCCTCGAGCTTCTTCTCGATGCAGAGCTTGCAGTCGGCCGGCACGGAGCCGAGGATCGGCTCCGAACCCATGTGTAAGAACAAAGGCGAGATGAACACTCCACATGGAACGTTATGGTAAGGACATAACTTCTATTTTTTGACTATGCTGAAACTGACTGTTCATTGTCTGCTGTTTTTTGCTTTTAAAGACTGTACAGAAAGTTTACTACTTGAACAGACTTGTGAGCTTTTCATGTTACCAGCAAGACCAACCTGATCAGTGAAGTAAAATAAATAAATAAAATGTTAAATGTAGTAATAAATCAGAATAAAAGTGCTTAGTTTTCTAATGAGGATTTTTAGGGTAGGAATTTCAAGCAGTGGGGGCTTTATAGTCTCAGGACTGAAGCTTTTGCCTTGTCATTTGTTTGAATGCATTAAATGTGTTTTTTTTTTTTTTTTTTTTCCAGATTGTAACTTCGCAACCTGAGAAAGCCTTCATTCGAAACAAAGCATCCCAAGTGTTTGCATTGCTATTTGTTGCAGAGTACCTTACCAAGTGGCTGTCATTTTTTTTTGATATCCTTTCCATAGTTTGTTTAAATCCCCAAGGCGTGGATCTTTACCTTCGAATCTTAATGGCTATAGATGCAGAGGTGGTAGATCGAGAGATAGTTCACACACCTGAGGTAAATACTGATGGTACTAAATGGTATGTTGCTGGTGTCGATAATTTTTAGTGTAGTTTTATTGCTGCTGTTTCTGATTTTATTGCTATTAAAATTTCCTTTTTTAGAGACATTTATGAAATTTTAAAAAAAGTTGACTATTTCTAGGTGGGTGTTCTGTTAACTATTTTCTCTTTTCTTTTCCTTTACATTTTATATTTCGGAGTAGAAGAAATCTTAGATGTTATCAGCAAACAAAAAAAGATAAAAAGTCAATTGCCATGTGGGATTTTGGTAAACTTGGTAGTTTTTAAAACCCCTGGCTCACTGGTACACTACCTTTTTTATTCACTTGAAAAGAAGTCCATCACCCTTGTTTTTCTTTCCCTGCAGTCAGTAGTGTACTTTGCTTTTCTAGCACATAACATTAGCAGTTGGATCTTTCTGATGGAGCTTTCATTATCTTCAGTTTTTTTTTAACCAGTGCTGCCTCTTAGCATTATTGCTGTAGACTAAGGATTGTTTTAGCTGGAGTGGTAGAGTGGTGACAAATTATATCTTCTGTGACTTTACTGGTTAGTACCAGTTGTGGCTTGTGTCGAAGTTAATATACTAAAAATGTAAATCCTGTGTGATATTGGAGAGACCTTTTGCAGGTTTTTATTAAAACTGATTCTCCTTGAGTAAGTACTGCTTGATTTATTAAACTTTTCCAGATTGATAACTTTAAGTGCATTGCCCTCTCTTGCTTGATTCATCTCATGCTTACTGAGCAGTTTGTACTTTAAGGGTATTCAAGAAATGTTTTGGGTGGTAGAGGAAGTTAACTGTTTTTTGGAGGCTATTTCTTCCTTCTCGTGATTTTCACACATTTGTTTTTTTTTTTTTTTTCCATCATGAAATCATTAGAACTATGCATGTTTTCACCATTGGACTAACTCTTGCCACAAAGTGAGCATCTTGTCAGAAGATGTTACTTGGCAACAGGTATACTTAATGTCTTGTTTGATTGGGTTCTTGGCTAATACTGCATGATTTTATGTTGTGCTAAGAGTTAAATTATGCAAAAAAATGTTTGTCATTAGGCTGTCAAAATGCCAGAAGTTCTGGACTGTCTTTCAAAAAGCAATGTGGCAGTCCTTGTCACAAACTGAAACATGAAAAGAGCAGACACTAAGACATAAGCCTCAGGTGTGTTTCTCAAAAGGATGATATTGATTGCATAAGTGTATAATTGGTTGGAGGACACCAAGAAAACCTTTGCAACCTCAGATAGCTGTGGAATATGTTGAATGTTAGTCTGATGCCTATAAATGTGTCTACTTTTATTGTATCTTTTCTTGTTATGGGTATGGCATTACCTTTTGTAGAAATGGCAGTGTCTGTAGTTTGGTCCATCGTCAGGAGAACTTTTGCTAATAAAAGATTATAACCTCTTGGCAGTGACCATTTAAAATTTAAAAAAGTGTAAATGTGTATTTATGCCAGTTAAGTCCTGCTATCACATTCAGTAATGCTCAAAACCCCACACCCAAGCACCCATTGCACTCAGTTTTACTCTAACCATATTTACTTTAATGCCATTACAAAATAAACACTTGAGAAAATTCCTTCCAGTACTTAAACTCACTTTTACAAACTACACCAACTTCAACTCAAACTTGGTAAAGATTCAGTTGCAGTTCTGCTTGCCCTGATGCTTAAACTCTCACTAACCATTAAAGCATCTCCGTATCTTTTCAAAATATTCAGTCATACCACTTCATAAAACACCATTCCCCAGAGCTAATGAAAACTGCCTCACAGTTGTCAGCATCATAAAAAATCATATAAACAAATACAGTATAATACCATATATGACATTCTTATTGTCAGTGTAGTTTCAGAATCGGGTACGGTACCTTGACAAGAAATTTTAGTCTTGCTAATGCAATCCTTAATAGCATAGACCAAGGCATACTTAATGGTACTATGTTTATCGACCTAAAAAGAGCTTCTGAATGTGTAAATCACAGCGTATTTCTTCTTTAACTTAGGAAATGCCAACTCTATGAAGAAGTATGCTCCTGGTTTGGCATCTGTTTGCAACCAAACCTTTACAGGCAGTGATGCTGTCAATCCCCATCGTTTGTCTAACAATATGGATGTTCTCAATGTTCAATACTAGGACCCTTCGTCATCTTTATTAACTGCCCCCTTTGGGGATTGCCCAACCTGAACATCTTATTGAAGGATGATGACATTGTCATCACCAGAATAGATTGGTCTCGTACTGAAATCGCACTCCTTACAGAATGACACTAAATCTTCCATGGAACTGGATTCACACCAACAAGTTAATGCTAAATATTATGAAATCCACAACTATGCCTTTTGGTATCTTTTGGTTGTTGGCTACCACAGTAGCTTTAGAAATCCTTGATCCAAACCTGACATAAGTAACTCTTGTTGCACAACATCGATACATTGGTATAATATTAGACCATGTATTTATTTTTCAAGTCACATATAAGAACAGTAGTACTGAAGGTCCTTCCACAGCTTAAAGTGGCATATAAAGTATCTCACCACATAACTAAAGAAGCAAATCATTCCATACCCATCTGTATCCTACTGCCCAGATGGCATACTCACTCCCCCACATAACTAAAGAAGCAAATCATTCCATAGCCATCTGTATCCTACTGCCCAGATGGCATACTCATTCCCAATATTATTTTACAATCTCAGCAAAACCAAAGTCTTCTCCAAAGAGTAGAAAATGGAATGCCGCACGTCATCCATTTTAGCCCATCACATGAGCACCACCATCTTAATACAGCTAAATAAAACTGGTGAGAAGTGAAAAGATAGACCTGCCTTCTTTAGTGTCTTTACTTTTAAGCTACCAAATGACATCTATAGTGGCTTAAATTCAAAGATCGTGCTGTGATCTCAGGAACACAGACAATTGCCTAGTGTTAAGACCACCCTTCTCCCTAGATACTACTGAGCTTTTCTGAGGTTGCACTTGAATACATGAACAGAACATCTCAAACCCTCAGTACCAAAAATACTCCCAGTTTATTTGTATATTGACTGTTAACCAGGAAAGTTCAACTGGGCGGAATTGCTCAGTTTCATTGGAGGCTTGGGGGGTGCTCCTTGAAAGTTAAATGAAATTATAGAGAGAAAATATATGTAGCAAAAGACCAGTTTTAGATCTGTGCTAATTAATAATGAGATGTAGGACATTCTGAAGCCGAACGTTGGTAAAGAGTGCAGTCATGGTCACACTCAACCAGAAATTAACATGGGTTAAATTCAGATACAAAAATCACAACAGAAATATTGGGTAGTCAGATTATAAAGTTAATAACAGATTCTTCTTTTTTCACATTGCTGTGATCATGTTAAATTCATTTTTATGAAGACTATATTGCTGTATAGGAGATGATTTCAATATATTGAAAAAGTATATATTTGTTGTTGTTTTGTCTTTTGGCTTTTCCTGGTTAGGGATCACCACGACTCCAGTCCGCTAATGATTGGCAGTAGATTTTCATGAATGCCAAAGTGCCAGCTCGAGGTCCAACCTTCAACAAAGGCACGCCCATTTATGCACATCTTTCGAATGCCCACCCATCTGCAGGGAGAACATGCAGACTCCACACAGAAGGCACTTCCCGCACTCCAGCCGAGAATCGAACAGGAGAACCTCTTGCTGTGAGGCAGCAATGCTACCGCTGCACCACCGCAGATCCCTGAAAAAGTATATATTTGTAAGATGTGGTTATTTAGTAGGAGTAGGCTGAAATAGATAATGGGAGCAAAGGTAATACAGAGGTGGTAGAGGAGTGTGTGGAAATGAAGAAAGGTTTACATTTGTGATGATTTGCCAAAATAGACTGTGGTCAGGTACAAAATTGGAGTGACCATAGTCTTTATATCTTGGAGAAATGCTGATAAATGTAACAGATTTTGGTTGTGAACTGGGTGGGTGTGAAAATGCTTTTACCAGGAGTGGTACAAGAGGAAAGCTATAAGTTGGCTTGAAATTCTTAGTGTTTGTTTGAAGGTATGGATGTTATCCATTGACCTAAGTGTAGTAGGGAGTTAATTCAAGTCCCAACTATTAGAGGAAGTAGGTGTTTCTGGCAGATTTGTAAACTTTGTGGTAGGAATTTTATCATTAGTTTGAAGGTCTTTTGAGGTATTAGTTATGGATGGTAATGCTGAGAGCTGGGCCAGCAAAAAGTTTATTATGTTATGGGTTATGAGTGGCAAAGTATATTCCAAGTGGGTAGGGAAGTTCAAGCAAGTTTAGTATTTTGAGAATGAAATAGTGATGGGTGTGATAGTTTGTTAGCTGCATATTTTGCTATTCTATAGTAGCATTGTTGTAGTTTCATTGTAAAGCTTTTGCAGGTTTTTGAAGATTGTTGCTCCATGTAGAAGAGAATGTATTGGGTGCTAGCTAGAGCTCATCATGTGCAACTCTCTCATTCCCATTTTTTTTTTTTTTTTTACCTAGGGTCTGGATGTCATGTCAACTGTTTTCACCAGTCTTAGCTCTGTGCCACTGTCCTGTCTTCAGTAGTCATGCCTGATTGTTGTAGGTCTTCTCTCACACAATCCATACATCTCTTTAATGGGTGCTCATTTTTTTTTCTTCTTGTCCAGATCTTCACCAGATTTTCCTCTGCTTTTTTACACATGCGCCTGAACCATTGTAATCTGTTCGCTTTGGTCTTATCTGCAATTAAAATTACTGTGGCTTCTGCTCTGATGTCCTCATTTCTTCAGTTGTCCCACAGTGTGCATCCTTACACCCATCTCAGGCACTTCATCTCTATCATCTCTAGCTTCTTAACTGCTCTGTCCTTACTGTCCAGGTTTCTGTGTCATACAGTAGTACTGGTTAGACTACTGTTTTGTACACCTTACTTTTCAGCTTCTTTGGCATTCTTCTGTCATACACTACCTGTATTACTCTGCCAATTTGCTGCAGTCCCTTTGATTCTGGGTTTGATCTCCTCATTCGGACTTCCCTTCTCTTCAACCATCCTCCCAGATACTTGAAACAGTTAAACTGTTCCATTGTTTTCCCATCTTTCTCAGCTGTCTGCTGCTTCTGATACCCCCCAGTTTCTGCCATTACAACTGTGTTAACTGTATTCTATTTTATCCTACGTACCTTAGCAAAGGATTGAGGAGTGGAATACACAGTTGAAGTTCTTGTTTAGAATGCGCCTGTAATGGCCTTATCTGCATACGGCAAGTTGTTAATCTGTTCCCTCTAACCTGTTTGTTAAAGTAGTCAATCACCATTATGAACAGTAGGCTCAGCTGAAAACTGATGTTCCCCCACTTCCACTGGGAAACCCTTTGTGAGTACTGAACACTGTACCCAAGTTTTTGGGTCCTTGTACATAGCCTGCAGTAATAATGCAAATGTTTCTGCGAGTTCAGTCCACCACAGGACTGCCCAAAGTCTGCTATCTTGCTACTTGGGTCCTTCTGATATGCTCTCCAAGTCTAGGAATACCCAGTTGGATACGTTCATCTCTAGCTTGCTTTCAAGTATCTGTCTCACTGCAAACATGGGGTTGGTTGTGCTGCATTCTGATCTGAATCTGAACTGCTCATCTCCCATCTTGCTTTAGATACTACTGTGTATATTCATTTATCAGTTACCCTCTCCATATTTATTTATTTATTTGCAGTTGGTTTACCAGGATCGTCCATTGGGCCAAGATGAACCCGTTTTCAATGGAGTCCTGGGGAGAAAAGCTCCAGACAAAATAATGTTACATTAGGTTATTAGAGATGATTATACATTTTTAACAATTCAAGCAGGAATACATATTAAAACAAACAATACAAATGCATTATACATTGTAACAATTCAAGCAGGAAATCCATATTATAAACAAACATTACAAATAAGTTGACAATTAATGAAACTTGTATCAAATATACATTATAAGGGGTGTACAAAGTTAAAATGAGAATTCGGTACAAGTTAAGAGTTAGTATTCTTGCAGAATCTCAAGAGAGTATTCTAGCAGATGCCCTAAATTTAATGAGAGTGCTAGAGTTAGGAGGACTTGTGAATTTTAGTGTTTGTTATATGGGTTGGAAGCAGGAGCATTCCCACTGTAATGCTAGGTAAGAATGAAGAGATTTTTTGAAATTAAAATGGTTAGAGGTGGTACGAATGGATGGAGGTAGGGAGTTCCAGAGGCGTGCAAGACCATGTGATAGAAGATTTTTGCCTGGGGGACGAGTAGGTTTATATATTTCAAGTAGATTTTGGTTGTTGGACCTTAATACTCTATCAGGAAGGTGCAGTTTAAAGACAGTGGACAGGGAGGGACAGAGGGAGGGGTTGAAAATGAGCTTATGAGCGAGGGACAGTTGAGTATAGGTGAGATGTTTGGGTAGTTCTAGCTATTTTAGTTGTCGGAGAGAGGAACAATGGTGGGTAGAAGACTTTTGGCTGGTAGCAAACCTGGCAATTTTGTTGTAACAGGAGGAGAGCTGTGTTTTTAAAGATGTTTGCAGATTAGTTAGAAGAGGGGTTCCATAGAGAAGGGAAGGAATAAGAAAGGAAGTGGAAAGAGTGATTTTAGTGGCAGTTGTAAGGAACTTTTGCCGATAAAGCATACCAATTTTTTGATGGGTTTTTTTGATATTTAGTTGTAGATGGGAGTTGAATTTTAGTTGGTTGTCAATTTGGACTCCAAGTAGTTTGGTCTCTGACACTAGCTCCAGAGGAATGTTATTTTGACTAGTAATAGAGAAGGTGTTTATATTGATAGAGTTGAATTTAGAAGGGGTGAAAATCATTAACTTGGTTTTAGAGGCATTTAGTGCCAAGTGATTATCTTTCATCCATTGCTCAGTGGTTGAAAAAGCATCCCATATTTTTCATGCAGTTTGACAGGAGTTTGATGCTGCATTTGTGGTTATCCCCTTTGTACACTGACATGAATATGCTTATTCTCCAGTCATCTGGGGTAAGCCTGTCACTCCTTACTGCTATGAGTACCCACAGGAGCCATTTCTCCCCTATTTTACCTAACAACTTTTTTATTTAATTGACATAGGCAAACTTGCATTTTATTTTAAAGTAATCAATCCATATTAACTTCACATTTACAAACATACATTACATAAATTCTATACAATGTAATCAAACCAACATTACAAAAATTCAGTTCTTAGCTTCTCTTAAAACTTATTCCTCCTCCAAAACATTTTTCTGTATGTATTCTCATAATTTCCATTTTTTGTATGTAATTTATTCCTACCCTTTATTAAAGATCACACTTGCTGTTCTTTTATCTCTTGTTACAATTTTCACTACTTCAGGTATGGTTGGTTTAGAATTTGATTCCCAATTTCTAGTGATTGCTTTTTTGCAGTCACCAGAATTAAACTCAAAGCATTTCATGTCTAGGCAATTCAGATCCTGTATCCCAGCTCAAAAAAAAATCATTTTTTTTTTAGTTGCATTCCTTTGTTTGCCCAATATTCCTGTTGGAGTAGTCTGCAGGAAATGTTTGCCTGCCAACTCCATTGTACTATAAGAACATAGTCTTCTAGGTACCTTTTTCTTCCCCATTACACTTCCAGCATTTGTCATCTATGTAAGCAAAAATTCTTTGAACTCTGCTTGGGGTGTAAAAGTACCTCGGCAAATACTTCCAAGCAAAAATGCCAAATCTTCTAGACTTTGCATATGTGGGAACCATAAATATGTCCTTCCATTGTTTGTGAATTACTTACCTAATTTCTCTTACCAGTCATTCCCAATGTCTTTTCCTATAGTTTTTGCACAATATTTTATATGCCCTACTAATTACCCTTTCGTTAACAGCAGTTTCTATTTTAGATACAACTAAAAACTAAACTATTGCAAGTCGTTCACTTAGGATTATTTTGCTTAGTCTTTTCCCACATATCTTTAACTGCCCTAACAGCATTTTTTTTAACCCATACTCCCAAGTACTTAATTTTATGACGTTCCTATAAATATAGATATTGCTGAATAAATTCACGTGTGGGTGCATAGTTTATAGATATAGCCTTTGTTTTATCTTCTTATATTTGATATCTTGCAAAAAAAAAAAAAAAAAAAGAAAATCTGAATTCTCTATGTTCCTCAACAATGTAATGTCATTTTCTGGTTTCATCAGGTACAAAATTGTATTATCTGCAAATAAAGCTAAATTTTCTTGAGTACAATACAGTTATATCCTTGAATTTCATTCCATTATTTTTTTTTGCCAGTGATTCTAAATATAATGCAGATAACTAAGGGAAAAGAGAACCCTGCCTGGTTCCTTTGTTCAGATACAATGTGTCCGAACAGAATCTTCCCACTTTGATTTTTGTCTCTGTTACCTCATATATCCTTCAAATTGACTTTATTATTGCATCAGGAAGTGCAAATGCTTCCATTTCTTACTCCTAAAATCCCAGCTTACTCTGTCGGATGCTTTCTCTGCATTAATACCCACCAATAGTGGTATTTTCTTAGTCGTCTTCCTTGAGTCTTTATTCTTTACCAACATTTGCCTTTCCTCCACAAAACTACAGCGATCCATGTATGTCAATTTTGTCTGTACCTTTGCCATTCTTTTAGCCAGTATAGAAATAAACGCTTCATAATCAGGGTCTGAAATCGGCCTATATAAAGTTGGATCTGATGGGTTTTTTACTGTCTTTAGGTATTACCGCCACCACAGCTTTTTATTACAGAATGTTGCTTCCTTTTCTTTTAAAATACTAGTAAAAGCTTTTAAATCTCTTATCACATTCTTCCTTCCAAACTTCCACTGGAATACCATCTATTCCTGGAGACTTACCTGCAGATTGGTTATACATCATTTTTAACTAATCACCTCCCGTCTTAACTCTAACTCTAACCTTGGCATATTTAAGTCTTCCATAAATATTTCCATTTGCGCATTTCCTTGATTTCCCCATTTTGTCTGATTTATACAAATTTTCATAAAATTTCCTAAATATATCTAATACCTCTACAGGATCTCTGGTTATTTTTCTAGTTACAAACTCCCTAAGTTTGGCAGAAACCTTTTCTATTTGTCATTGTGCCTAAAGTTTTGATAACTCCATAGCACAAAAAAAAGTTCTTAAACGGCAGTCTTTCTGAACTCATGCATACTATAGAGAATGGTCCCTTATATTCCCTTTAGCACACTACTCTTGCCCCTATTGTTTTGTGAGAGTCCCCTTATTCTGTAGTACTTTAACTTTTGTCAGCCCCTTTAAATAATTTTTGTTAATTCTTAACCATATCTTATTTCTACCCAATTTTTAAACTTCACTTGCATTTTATCCCACTCACCTAGCTATAACTTCAGGAGTACTTCATATCTTCCCTAATTACTCCTAAAGAATTTCTACTGCATAGTCCTTAAGTTCCTCTTTGTAACTGGTAAGTTTGGAAGCCCCACTATCTCATCTTTGGAATTGGAATCTGAATCACATACATTGATTGAATATGCACACATACAAGGAATTTGACTCTGGCTTCAATGCTATCCAAGTATGAAATATATAAATGACATACAACTATCAAGAGCAAGACCCCCCCCCCCAAAAAAAAAATGTACATATACATACAAGGTACTAAGTGCAACTCATCGCAAGAAATACTGAAATAAAGAAAGATACGAGTATTAACAATATGTAAACAATACTGCAGAATCCTCTGACGCTTGGGAAAAAGAATATCACAGCCTAATAAGCTGAGTTAACAGTTTATGAACTTAATGGTCTGTAGAAAAAAAATGTTCTTTTATGTGCTTGTTTTGTCGAGTATTAATCTGTAACGCTTGGCCGATGGTAATAGTTTATAAAGATGGTGGTCAGGATGTGAAGGGTCAGTGGTGATTTTTCCTGCCCTTTTTAGGACTCTGGAATAGTATAGGTCCTGTAAGGTGGGCAAACTAGCACCAGTGATATTTTTGGCAGACCTGACTATTTGATTTAACCTGTTTTTGTCATATAGACAGAGATCCAAACCACACTGTTAACGGATGAGCTGAGAACAGACTCCATGATTGTTATACTTCCTTACCCTGCAATTTTTTCTTGATAATTATTGGCACATGATCTCAGAATAGTTATTGGGTTTGTGAAGGTTATCAGTTAAATGCACATGCTCTTGCGAAATATAACTTTGTCTGGTCTTCCCAGTTACTGTACCTTGGGGAATAATATGTAGATTCTGAGTTCCTACTACTGAATTTGTATTCCATACTAAATATTTCCATACATTTTTTCAGAATTCTACCCTCTGGTTAGTTTCCCTTTTAAGCCTCCCCAAGATGCACCCTAATTGTTGCAAATCAAATTGAGATTCCACCTGTGTAAGTAGAATTCCTTGCTGAAAGCTGACTATTTTTCCCAAATTTTTGTAATGCGCCATAATGGCAGTTTTAAGTGGAATAGAAGTACATGCCAGTATAATCCTCCTCTCTTGCAATTAATACAAGTACTTCTTTTTTTCCCCTTTTCCCCGATATTCTAATCAATATTCGTTCTGAATTCCTTTCTTTAGCAAACTCACATGCTCACTTCTTTCCATGTGTCTCCTGTAGCATTGCTATTTGTAGTCTGCAGTTTTAAATATAATTATTCTTTCCTTTTTGTCTATACCAGTGAGACCATTCATTTTAAAAGGTAATATGGAAAGTGCTTCCATTATGACAAGTCCTTGTCCCTATCTATTATATATATATATATGACCGCTCTTTTGAATGTCTATTTCCATGTTTTGTGATGCATGCATTTTCTGTGTTCGTAGGTTAATCCTTTATGCATTTTTTCCTGATCAATTTTCGAACCTATGTCATATTTTGCAAGACTTTTTGTTTTGATGAAAACTCTCAAAGAATCAAACATAATGCCTTAACTTTTTAACTTAATACAAACACACAAAACTACGTACGTATTCAATTACTGTTTAACTCTTCCAATAGGAACAATTGTCCTAAATAGCAAACTCGGGCATTAGCCAGTCTAAACTTGAGTGTATCCATGCTAAGATGTATGTTCTCACCCAGCAAGACAGATCATATCTGCTTTGACCTCATGTATCTGCTGCATTCCCTGACTTTATTTTCCCTATTGGTGGTCTTTCTTCTTCTAAGGTTGGCGACATCTCTTCTTTCACTGTAGATTGTGAATCGTATGGTATAGCTTCTTTTTTTCATATAGAAGCTGATGGAAGTACTCCTTCCACCTGCCTTTGATTTCCTTTGGCGTGGTGAGCAGGAAGTTGCTGGCATCCCTTATGAATGCTGTCTGGCTATCTTCTTTATTTTTTTCTTTCCTTGCAGCATGATACACCTACAGAGCCACTTTCCGTTCGCTGGTAGACTGCCTCTGATGCCTTGCTGTTTGCTATTACAACTCCTCTTTTGGTATCGGTTAGCTAACTAGTATACCTTCTTAGTCTGGTCCATCTTTTCTGTCTCCCACTTTGTTCTGCAGTCCTTTGTTTGATTGACTTCTAGGACTTTTGCATTTCTTTACCAGGTTTCCTTGTATACCTTACTTCCATAATTGGCTCAGCAGCATATTTGTCCTCACACATGCTCTTCTGAGATGCTGCCATTCTTCAACTCCACCTGTTTCCTCCTCTTCCTGATGTGATAGAATCCTGAGTAATTCCTTGAACTGTGGAGGTCTCCCTCCAGTCAACTTCCAGGTCTTCAGCCTAGGTGGTAGATAGCGTTGTTTTTGTGGAAATGGTGAGGACATTGTTTAGCCCTATAATGGCATTCATGTATTTTGACTTTATTAAGAATGTAATTTGTCATCTAAGGTCATATGTGAGATTTCTATTTTAGTATTGTTCATTGCAGTTATTTTGAATTTGGTTCTACCTTGCTTGTGTGATTTAGGGAAGATTAGTAGTGGATATTTTTGTTTGTTTTGTGTGGATTAAGTGAAAATTAAAAGCTATTCTGTTGAATTGAAATCATATTGAATGAATCATGTTGAACTGAAATAGCAAAAATATGAATGAATTTTGAAATTTGAATGAGTCATGTTGAACTGAAGTAGACAAACTATGGAACAACCTTCCCCCTGACTTCAGACTGCAAAACTCCACACCTTCCATCAAAAGCCTACTTAAAACATACCTCTTCACCAACCATCTGTGCAACTGTAGTCAACCCCCTGAAGCCTCATCCACTTACTATTTCTACACCCCTTCTGTCCTGGACAACACAAACAACACCATCTAACTATACCTATCCATGTGTGAGCAGTAACCTGTATATGTGTGTGTGTGTGTGTGTGTGTGTGTGTGTGTCTGTGTGACATCCAGCACTATTGTGATTATTTCAACCCAACATGGATGTGGCAGATTGGTCGGCCATTAAAGAAGATTCGGAACCTTATTGTGTGTTAGTTGTGCTAGGTGAGACTATATCAAAGAATTTGAATATATTTAGGGAATATGATTGAGACAGTTTGCCTTTGTCTCTGGCTTTTTTTATTGTTTCCAAGAGTAATGTAGCAATGTTTTTGCTAAAGGCTGAATGGAAATATGTGAAGGGATTAGTAGTTGTTCTTTTTATGAGGAACTGAAGCTGTTTCTGAGTACACTCTTCCAGGATTTTTGAGAGCAGAGATAGTTTAGCAATAGGTGTGAAATTGGAGAGGGAATTTATTGCCTTTAGTAAATGGAATAATGCAAGACTTTTTCCACAGAGAGGGAATGAAAGATTCTTGGATGGACTTCTTCATGAGAACAGAGAGTGCATAAACCATGGTGTTACGTGGTGGTAGAGCTGCAGCTGTTACCTTTTGCAGTTATGGGTAGGTATGCACATTTCTAACAAAAACAAAAAAACAGTATTGCTTTTAATGCAGATGAGTGTGCTTTCTATAAAAATCATTTTAAATTGAGATAGGGGTTATATGTAGTTTCCTCTGCCCCCTGTTTTAGTACCAGTTCCTTGCAAATGGTGGGTTTACTGGTACAAGTTTATGTGCTATTGGTCTGCCCAGTGTCAGTCTTACTGACAAACAGTATCCATCTTTAGCCTTTCAGGCAGTCTTCTGCTGTCCAATTCTGCTGCTGACAGAAGGCCTGGCTCTGCCTCTCAAGCATTGCAGCAATTATTCTTTTGTCTAGAGAGAGTAGTAGAGCTTTATGCATGAGCCATAGTGCAAAGGGCAGCCTAATTCCCCTACCCCTGCATGGGTTCTTGTGTAGTATCCATAGTCTTACATACCACCAACTCTTTCACTTGTATTACCCATTAAGTTCTCTCTCCATATTTCTTGTAAATGGGAACTCTGCATGATTAGAGTTAGTCAGTCTCTTCTGAGTCGATAGCCAAAACGTTCTCCACCGGAACTGCCAGTAAGGTGCACTTTGAAAGTTGGCACTTGAAGCCCCATTTAAGTCCAGTCAGAGTATGTGGAGTAGAGGCATTGTTGTTTTTCTTGTTTTATTCGTATTATTCTTTTAGTTGTATATCATAGTGAAATCTAGTTATAGTTCTGTTTTTCTGTAACTATGTTTTGACTGAAAAGGGGCAACATGCGTCCAATTGACCCTACCTGCCAAGTAAGTAAATACAGATGAGCTGCTGCTTCTGTATGTCGTGTGGATGACCTCAATTTTAGAAAAATAGTGGAGGTTATAATAATGTGCTAGTGTCCACTGTGATTATAGTAATGTGATAGTGTCCACTGTGTGCTCCCCATTGAGGCTACTTCATTTTACTCTGTAGTCCTGTGTGGTTTCTGTTGTGTGTATTCTCAAATCTATCATTATAGCTGGAAATCTCTCTGCACAGTAGCCCTGGACCCCTGGAAAATGGATCATATATTCAGGCCTTCCGAGGAATGCTTTCTGTGACTAAAGATCTCCAAGATAATTTGTGTCTCTTGTCACCAGCTTAAAGAAGACCATGACTCCTCAGAGTAAGGCATTACATCTGCCTGATGTTGTGTGGTGCATTACAACTGCATGTCAGTTAGTTTCATGCTGTAGTCCAAGGTTTATTTTTATCTGCAGCAGTTTGTGTTGTGACTTTAAGCAATATTAAATGATTGGTTAAAAATTGATACAAAGTATATGACATTGTTTTTATATTGTCTAATTTGTTAGAATTATTTAAACTGCAGATGTTTGTTTTATTTTTTAAGACCAAAATTTATTATTCTTAAAATGTTTTGTAATTGTGAGCTTTTCTGTCCGGGCCTCGGCTGAAAATGGGCTTCTACCTGGTTGGACTTTCCCGGTAATCAAATGTCAGTATGAATAAATAAGTTACTTAGCATTATAGCATCGATCTTGGGATGTCTTCTGTTATTGGCTTAAGCTGGTTAACAAATGAAAGAAAGTGTGTTCAAATTTGCAACTCTTCTGAGGGCACTGAACTACCTTCCCATATGCTGCATACCCAGAGTGACCATGTAGTTGAAGTGACTAAGTAGCTTTTAGAAGAATCTCTGAAAGCTACCATTACAGCTCAGGTTTCCACCTGTATCAGTTTCAGTAGTGTAGTGGTTCCTGTATGTGGATATAGCTTACAGGCAATGACTAACCAAAGTCAATGACATGTCAGCATAGTATGTTTCATGTACCCAAAATGCTCATCAGGTTTAAATTTAAAACTTTCAGTATTGATGGCTTCTTTTGTATCTCCTGTCAGTTTACTCCATTTTATTGGGACTGTTATATTTTTGAAAAAATTTCTCGAGACTTAATTTTGTATCAGGATTAAAAACCCACTTTGCCCATAAGTAGTTGAAGGTATTTGTCCTTGCTGTTCACATAAGAATAGGTCCTAACTTGCTGAATAAGGTAAATCCTCTTTCAGCCACCTATGTGTTGGGAATGGATCTAGTTGTTTCAACCTCTGTTCATAAGAAAAAGTATAAACCTTGCATCATCTTTGTAAATGTCTTCTGTTCCTGTTCTATAAATGTAATGTGTTTAGATTTATTGGGATTCCATAGTTGTACACCACACTCCCGTTTAGATCACTGTTAAATATTAAGATGGAAGAACAGCAATGCAGTTTAACAACCTATTTTTACAGCCAGCTTACTTAAGCTGTGTTGATAAATATCTTGGTGCTATTACACTAAATCTGTAAAATAGGTTATCTACTCAGTGTTAGTACCAATAAGTATTTAATGGGTCTCAGTATTGGATCTAAAGCACATCTACTTTGTTCTAGTAGTATTAATTTTCAGTTTATTCCTAGGGTCCTGTCATACAAACAATCTAGACCAGCCTATACACAGTTTCAAACTATGACTTTTCTATTTGAATATCTCTGTTAACAGGAAAACAACCCATCTTTAAAGCTATGATACAAAAATATGGCCCCAGGATTTACCCATAGAGGTTTAATCTTTCCGAATAGTACCATTCTGATGACTATTCAGCTCAGCTGTGAAAGACTAACGCAACTAGAACACAGTCAATTTCAGTACAATGCCCTCAGTGCCAAATCTGTTGTGTAATGAGTTGTCTTGTAAGGGTTTTCAAAAGCCTCAGAGGAATTATAAAAGTGTAAATTACATTTAGTAGCTGATCTCTCTGGACTTAGAGCACCTTGAACATTCTTATGTTTAAGCCTCTGTAAATTTTCTAGTATTCTAAGTACTTCATTTCACCAAGTTTTCCCAGATCATAATAAGAGGCTATTAAGTTTGGGATTTAGTACATCAGAAGAGCTACCATTATTTTTGTGTAGGTATTATAATTGCCTTTCTCCAGTCAGGGGTAATTTGTCTCAAACTGTTGACATATCATGACTAAATGTTCATAAAGCTGATCAGGCAAATCTTTTTAATCTCTCTTAATTGTCTCATAACCGCTCCATGTCCTACCATTCAGCCATACAGTAATCCATTCTGTCTGTTTTGGTAATGTCCCAAACTCTCCACTTTTCTTTTCAGCCCCCTGTGTTGACCAAGTCAAAGACCTTGTAGGTCACGGCTGCTGGTAGTCCCTTGTCCATATCACTTGTAAGCCAGTTCTAAAATTGGTCTTGTTTGACTGACAGCTCTTTTCTGTTGAGATGCTACCAGTGTTCAAATTGTGATTTTCCTTATGGCTTTCTTTGGTGCTGCTTTAAAGCTAACAGACTTGTAGCTCCTTGGATTTGTTCTAGATCTATCCCTGTACAGTGGTGCACCACACTTAAGTCTTTGAGTCATCAGATAATTTTGCACAGTTGAAAATCTCTGCCAGGGAGTAGTATGGCAGCACACTGACCAACATTAACACTCAACATTTTCACCCAAGAGTTGTGGACAAGACCAAACAGTAATGAGGAGCAAAGGGCCAACATCGTGGACAAATTTAAATATTCCTCTTGTATGCTTAGAAAGTTGGTATACTCAATTTTTACATTGACGTGTGTGTTCTGGAGAAATGTCTGTCTGTAATTGAGTGCAGTCCTCAAGCATATTAGTTTTATGCTGTCTTGACTAAGGCCTTATCTAAATTGTTAATGCCTGTAACATAACTTGAGTCTGAATGATTGCATTATGATATGGCAGACATCGCCATTAACTTGCAACTGTACTGGCACCAGCTGCACACTTCATTTTCTCCTTGAATATTTTTTCTTTTTATTTATCTCTTGAAACCTTGAGTATTGTTTTTACTGGTAAATGTTTTACAGTTAACTGGAAAAGTACTGTTTGTTTTTCTTTTAATATGCGTTTACCTAAGAATATTAATTTTTGCCATATGACAACTCCCACTGTTTGTAGTAAGCATACTTCTACATCAGTGTTTGGGAAGATGATCTTCAAGTTTGTCTTAAAATGACAGTGATTCATTTTGCAGCTGTCTTGGAACTGCAAGAAAACTTCCCATGGAATTTGAAGGCCTGGATCCATAGGTTTGAGTTGTATCTTAACAAGAGTGGTCCCTGTGATGGAATTTTCTAAGTAATTTATGCAGTATTTCTTCATGTTGCATTCGAGGAAGCCATCAAGAAATACAGCAGGAGTACTGAAAATTAAATTCTACTCGTACATTTTGAGCCACAAAACCACCCAACATATAGCATGCATTGTATGCTTTACTAAAAATCAAAGAAGTTGCTTGTGCATATGTAAATTGATTTTAGGTACACAGCAAATAATTGAGGATTTGGAGAGCTGTGTAACGTATTAATTATATGTAGAAATGTCAATGGCCAAGTCATTGAGAAAATTAAAAGAATCAAGCCTAACACTTGAAAAAAGCTATTGCATATCATGGAAGTGAGTTGCTGAATGTGCAATTAAACCCACAGACTGATACAAGTGTGTAAAATTGACACAGAAACTGAAAATGGAGAATAAACTTCTCTGACCAACTAGAAATGATAAAAACTGATAGGAGTGCACGTGGCAGCAAAACATTTTGTCCCAGATGATGTCTCCTACTGAACAACAATCCTTTTTGTTTTGCAGTATGCTTTAAAAGAGACCATGTAAATAAAACAAAACGGAACTTAAATGTGTGATGCAACTGGTTTCTGAAGAACTTTGCTTTTAACAGAATATTTCCAGTTTGATGACCGGGGATGTCCACTGGGCTCAGGGAGCCCATTTTCAGTAGAGGTCCAGGGAGAATAGCTCCATGTTATGAAGTTTAGATACAGATACAATATAGAAAAGAAGAACAGTTTAGAATGGTTTCATGCTAGAGAGCAGGTGTAATTTCTTAGGTACATTTTACCTTTAGATACAGACACAATATTATTAATGAACAATTTACAGTTAAGTTCATGTTGGAGAGCAGGTGTATATTCTTAGGTACATGGTACAAATTTGATATTTACAATATGTACATGTGTGTGGTAGCCTATAGATCATAGCCATAGAGGCTAGTAATCATAGCTGGAGAGGGGTTTAGAGGTGGAGAGAATTATAGGACTAGGTGGGGAGAATGCAGTTGCATTTTCTGTTAGAGTAAATATAGGAATGTAACTGAGATTTAAAGTTTTCAAAGTTTGCACAGGTCCTTGGAGAGGAAGGAAGAGATTTCCATTTTTTTGCTAAGGAAAAGGATAGCAGGAGTTGACCAGCAGGGCCATTCAGTTTTCGGACACACATTAGGTTTTGGTGAGTAGATCTGGGAGTTCTCTAAGGGGTGTAAGGGAGAAGGATGTTGCATAGAGCAGGGCACTTAGACGGTTGAAAGATTAGTTTGTGGGTTGTGGTAATCTGAAGATAGTCTAGATGGTTGGAGAGTTCAAGCCAGTGTAACAAATTAAGGGCAATGGCTTTGGTGACTAATTTAGAAATCTTATTATAACAGACTTCCAATTTTTGAGTGAGTGTGCTAGATAGGTTAGTTAATAGAGGAGCGCAATACATTAGAGAGGGGAGTATAGATAGGTAGTGGCAAGCGTTTGTCTGGTGGAAGGAGAGAAATTGGATGTTCCTGTAAAAAGCATTCCATGTTTTATATGGGTTTTCTTAATGTTTAGCTGGATGTGAGTGTCAAATTTCAGGTGTTCATCAATAGTGACCCCAAGTAATTTGGCAAAGGAAACAACCTCTGTAGTGGAGTTGTTTTGGCTAATGGTTTGGAATGTGTTTTTATCAAGAGGGGAAGCTTTTGAGGGAGAGAATAATAGTATTTTGGATTTATTGGCATTTAGTGAGGTGATTCTGAAGCATCCAATTTTCAGTGGTGGAGAAAGCAACTTGGATCTGTGTCTGAAGCTCTGGTAGGTTGGTAGCACTGCAGATTAATGTGTAATCGTCTGCATGTTGTACAATTTTGGTATTGGGTATGGCTTTGTGGAAATTGTTAAAGATGTTAAACAGCATTGGACCGAGTATGGGGGAAGGTTGAGGTGCCTGTCCATCATTTTACAGCTTGAGATCTATTGGAGAGGTAGCTAGAGAACCAGAATAAGGTATTCTGGGAGAGATTAAGGTTGGAGAGATGGTTTAGGAGATTTGTGTGGGAGAGGGTATCGAATGCCTTGGACAGATCTAGAAGAAAAGTATAAACAATTTTTCCAGAGTCCTGGGCAAGATTTATTGTCTTTAGGAAGGAGAGACATACAGTGGTTGTACTATGGCCTGGACGGAAGCCGTGTTGGGTTGCAGTGATTAGTTGGTTATTGGTTAAGAATGGCATGAGCTGAATGTGAATGTATTTTTCTAGTAGTTTGGAAATTGGGAGAGGATGGCTATGGAAGATGTTATTGTTTTTGCCTCCTTTATGGAGAGGTGGAATGAAGGCAGTGTGCCATAGTTTGGGAACATAAGATTCTAGCATGGATCGTTTGATCAGGATGCTAATGGGAAGATCAATATCATCTATGGCTATCTTTAGGAAGGAGGATGGGATATTGTCAGAGGCACTGGAGCAAGGTTTTAATTTGGACAGTAGTTTTGTTATATAGGATGGTGAGATGGGTTTAAGGTTGAATATAGGCGGCGGGTTGGGGATAAGAGGGTGTTGTAGGTGGGGTGATGAAGGGGTGGATTGAGGGGAGGGGTTATTGTTAGGGAAGGTTTTGGCCAGTTCAGCTATGGAGTTGGTGAAAAAGGAGTTGAATAGAGAGGGTTTTTCAAGGTCAAATTTGCTGGTGTCAGGGCAGGGGTTGCTTTTGGTACCTGGGTTGAGAAGAGAATTAATGGAGTTCCAGAATTGTTTTGGGCTTTTAGATTGATTAGACTGTAGTTTAATGTAGTAGGACTTTTTGTCTCTGGTTTGTTTTTTAGCAAGGTTGCGGAGTTGTTTATATTTCGTAAAAGTTTCAGGCCACTTGTTTTGATGGTATGTTTTCCAGGATTTGTCTCTTTGTAGCATAAGTTTTTTGGTATCTTTGGTTAGCCAAGGGGCAGATTTGGTTTTTACTATTTTTGTTCTTGGTGGCACTAGGGAGTTGAAGTTTAAGAAGGAGGAGTTGAAAAATTCTATGGCATTTCTAGTGGAAGCATTTTCAGTGGGTTCCAGTTTGTTTGTTTCAGGGAGTTAGAGTAGGTAGTTGGGTCAAAATTTGTGAGGTTGCGTGTGTGGATGACTTGGTGTAGGTGAGGAGAGGAGTGGGTAGCTCGGTAGATAAATGCTGGCAAGTGGTCTCCTGTAGCGTCGGGTGTGATGCCAGAGTTTAAGATTTTATTGAGATGGGAAGCTAGGATCTATTCTAGCGTGGTACCTGGGGTTTGTTTTATTGGGCCTGGTGAAGGAGTTAGTAATTTGTGTATAGTTAAATAGATTGGATATGGTGGGAGTGGGGTTATTGATTTTATTTCAGTCTATGTTCATATCTCCAAGTATATAGGCTCCTGCTTAATATTGGTCGAGGTCCAGAGGAGTATGTCCTCCAGAGTAGTGGTGTTACCAAGGGGGATGTAGAGTGCAATGATACAAATGCTATTCTGGTTAATTACTTTAGCAAGCCTGTTACTAGATATTTTTCGTGTTTCACTGTTGCAATCATTACATTTGGGTAATCTGCTTGCAGGTTGCCCTTAGTCGGCCTGATTAACAAAGTCTTGGGTCCTGCGTCGGTTGCTGTCCCTTCTTCCATGATGTCAGGATATAAAATATGCAGCCAACGCCATTACATCAGTCTTTCTTGCTGTGCGGTGCCCGAAGCAAAAGCAGTTCGCAAGTTCTGGTCGGCCGACTCCTGAAATTGTCGTTTTCGAGTTTCAGAACTGAAGTCTTCAACTTAAAGCTATGTATCCCATTGGTGAAACTTTTTCTTGCTCCTTACCGATGTCAGTAAAAATTAATAATTGCATTACTTGTGGAAAGCAAATACCTCATAAAGATTTTCATTCGTACTGTATTCCTTGCCTAGGCCCTGACCAAGACGTATCTTGCTGTCGGTTTTGTGCTTTATGTAATCAGCGCATTATCTGTCGTCTGTATATTTTCGCACCTCAATATTTCGGTTCTCGGTTTAATTATCCAGAAATGTCATCAGTTAGCCATCTGACTACCGTGATTCAGAAAAAACACAAAGATAAAGACAGAGACAGGCCGCCGAGGTCCAAAACTGCCGACAACGCTTCTCCTAAGCCAGTCACCAATTTGCCGGTACTCAGTGAGGCACTTTCGCAGCCCCTGATACCCGCTACTTCTGATTCGCAGGCCTCTACTGAGACCCATTCGGAGTCCGGTATGCCACGAGATACTTCAACTATGGAAACCGCGGGTGTCTGTACCTTGGATGGATCCAGAACCCGCTGTGCAGGCACCGGCTTCTGAGGGTGTATTCAGGCCTACGGACTTGAATATTAAATCGATGCCTCCTTCATTACTAAGGCCTAAATCTCGATCCATGTCTAAAAAACTGACGCCCAGGCCACATGCTCAGGCCCCTATGCCTAAAAAACAAATGATAAAAATGGCTGAAGATCTAATAACTCTAATCAGGGGTAGTTAACCCCTCCCCAGGAGGCCTAAGACTGAGTTTGATTATGAATCTTCTGATCAGGATTCTGTTTCTTCTGACTTCTGATGATCTGAATTTGTCTTTACCTACTTATGAGGATTCTGATGCAGAGGATTCTATTCCCTCTGCTTCCCCTCCTGTGGATTTTTCTTTTGGGGGAAAGCTTACATACTTTAAGGGAGCATTTTCACTGTGAAAGCCAGGTATTTTATGATTCAAAAAAAGAGGCTTAGGGATTTCCTCCTACCTCAGCATAGGCCTTTGGTTATTCCTCTTGTACTAGACATTGTTGATGATGTTTTCTCGGAATCCAGTTTGGCCCCTGATTCCCTGCCTCCTGCTCCGAGTAAACCTGACAAGATACTACAGGGTTCCTGATACCCACAAGTTCCTTTTCAAAAATCATATTGCAGATCCAGAGACTATTTCTCAGGGGCCCAAGGGCATTAAGGCTTCTACTGCTAAAAATCCTACCCCTTCTGATAGAGCCTCCAGGGCGCTGGATAGATGGGGTAAAAAGGTTTATACTTCAGCAACCTTGGCAATCAGAGCTTTAAACTGCCAGTTTTATATGTTAAAATGTCATTGGATTGCTTAAACAAAAAATGTTGTTGATTCCTGACTGTGTGGAAAATAAAGATTTACAGGATTTAATGCATTCTGCTGAACAAGTTGGAAAACTTACTTTGCAATGTGGTTTTGATTCTTTAGAGGCCTCTTGCAGGGCTGCTGTTACTGTGTCTGTGCTTAGAAAGACATGCTTGGCTTAAGGAGCAATCTTTGCCTAATCATGTTAAAGCTAAATTGTTGGATGCTCCTTTAAATCAGGACCACCTGTTTGGCAACAAGGCTGAAGAAGTTCTTAAAAAGATGGAAGATAAAGCTAAATCTATGCAAACTGTTAAAGACTTTTTACAAGTGCAACTTCCTAGATTTAGTAGGCACTGGCCTACTAAGAATTGGTCCTCTCCAGCCCCTTCCAGGTCTTCTCAAGCCAAACCCAGACACACTAAAAACCCCAGGTTTCAGTCCCAGGGGACTCTAAGAACTAAGCAGTGGGGGGCCTCCACTTCCAAATCTGGGAATAACAAGACACCCCCTATGGTAAACAGTCTCAGTGACTTCCTTTTAAAATTTCCAAGCACTTATCTTCTGACCACCCCTTTGGGGGGAAATATTGCTCTTTATGCAAAGAACTGGGAACTCATAACCCAGGACAAATGGGTTTTAAATATAGTGTCCCAGGGATACAGATTTCATTTCCACATGTTGCCAACACCAAGTGAGTGGCCGGACCTGCCCCCAAATCAATGGGCAGAGGCTCAAAAACAAGTACTTTGTCTCTTAAGCATGGGGGCTCTTCTACTGGTACCAGAAGAGGAAAAGGGACAAGGTTTCTACTCCAGACTTTTCTTGGTACCCAGAAAAGACAACTCATGGCATCCAATCCTGGACCTGTTTACTCTAAACACCTTTCTGGAGATTCCAAAATTCAAGATGCTGACTCTTCAGTTACTTCCTATGCTAGGCAAAGACGCCTGGTTGGCAACACTAGATTTAAAAGAAGCATACCTGCACATCCCAGTCAGGGAGTTTTGCAGAAGATACCTATGCTTCAAAACAGGCTACACGCACCATCAGCTCTCTGCACTGCCCTTTGGCCTGTCTACTGCCCCCTGGGTATTCACAAAGTGCCTGGCTCCAGTTATTGCATTTTGCAGGCAAAGAAGTATTGAAATATACCCATACTTGGACGATTGTCTAATTCAGGCAGAAAGCCAGGACATACTTTTGAATCAACTCGCCTGTGTAAAAAGGGTTCTAATTTGTCTGGGGTACACCATAAACGAAAATAAATCACAACTGGTACCCTGTCAACAAATTACATTCCTGGGAGCAAGCTTGAATACAACTTCCCAGATGGCTTACCTCACTCCAGAAAAGCAAATTCATTTGACAAGCTATTTCAAACAAATGGCCACAAAAACCCTGCTGTCTGCAAGACAAATACTGCAAGCTTTTGTGGTTCATGGCCTCCTGCTTTCATCTAATTCCATATGCAAGACTGCATATGAGGAAACTACAGTGGTATCTAAAAAGCGTATGGAGTCAACATTCTCGCAGCCTAGAAACAATGATTCCGATCATACCTTGCCTACGCCAAGAGTTCCTCTGGTGGGCAGAGGCCTGCCACCAAAACAAGGCAGTACCATTCACACTACCCCCTGCCACCCAAACCCTAACAGATGCATCAGACTATGCATGGGGGGGGGCTCACCTGGCAGGGAAGTGCATTCAGGGCAAATGGAACCCAAGTCAAATGCACCTACATATCAATCAAAAAGAAATGTTAGCTATACAGAATGCTCTGACAGTCTTCGAGGACTACATTCTTCCAGGACAACTAATGGTAAAGACGGACAACACCACGGTTATGTGGTACATAAACACGCAGGGGAGTACACATTCCTACCCCCTCTGCAGACTAGCCATGGCATTGTGGAACACCGCCTTGAGCTACCAAGTGCACCTACAAGCTAAATTCCTGCCAGGAAAATTAAATACACTGGCAGATGGACTAAGCAGAAACCTCATAGACCCACACGAGTGGAAACTGGAACCAAGGATTTTCAACTGTTGACAAGCGAATGGGGAAGCCCAGACATAGACCTCTTTGCCTCCCCCCAGACCTACCAATTGGACAAGTTTTGCTCGAGGACTCCCCACAAACAAGCCTGGAAAGTGGGTGCTCTGTCCTTAAGCTGGAAAAATCTATCTGTCTACACCTTCCCCCCCGCTGCCTCTACAAACCAAGGATGATATTGATTTGCTCCAGACTGGCTGCGCCAACACTGGTACCCTCTCCTGCGCAGTGTCTCGCAGTTATCTCCATGGCACCTGCCTCAGACCCCTTCCCTGCTGTCTCAGCAGGAGAACCAAATTCTGCACCCTCAGCTTCCAACATTGAACCTTGTAGCCTGACTAATTACTTAAACTCACCCTTATCATCCCTCAGCAAACCTGTGATGGATGTCATCTTAGAGGCAGGGAGGCCTAGTACTAGAAAATCTTATGCTTAAAAATGGAAAAGATTCTGTGCCTGGAACCAATCTCAAGGAATGATCACAGCAGCTCCCAGTTTACCTCACATTTTGCAAGACTTAACTGAGATTCTTCACAAGGGTCTGTCTTTTTCCTCCATTAAAATCCACGCCTTAGCCATTTCAGCTCATTGTAACACAGAACGTCCCCTCTTCTCTCATCCTCTACTCAAGCAGTACCTCAGAGGGGCCAAAAATTTGAGACCACCCAGGAGAGCTCCAGCTCCTGCCCGGGACCTTAACTTTGTGTTGGAGAAACTCACTCTACCTCCTTTCGAGCCAGGTGCTACTGCAGACTTAAAATTTATTTCTTGGAAAACAGCTTTTCTTTTAGCAATAACTTCAGCTAGAAGGATATCTGAATTACAGGCCCTTATGGCAGTGGAGCCTTTCATCATCTTTCATGTGGACAGGGTGTCACTCAGGTCCATCCTTCATGTCCAAGGTGGCGTCCATTGTGGCTCTTAATCAGTTCCTTCATTTGCCAACCTTCTTTCCCAGTCCATAGAATAAAGGGGAACGGATTCTGCATTCCTTGGATGTGCACAGATAACTTAGATTCTACTTGGACAGGACTAAACCTTGAAGAAAACCTGAACAGCTGCTGGTAGCATTTGCTGCAGGGGCAGAGGGGAAGGCTATTTCAAAACAAACCATTTCTAAATGGATAAGCCATTGCATTAATTTCTGCTATAAGCACCATGGAAAACCTACCCCCCAAGGGATCAGATCTCACTCCACCAGGGCTGCATCTTGATCTGAAGCCTGTCTCAGAGTTGTTCCTACAAGGGACATCCTAGAAGCTGCTACCTGGAGTTCTGTGCATTCTTACACCAAGCATTATCACTTGCCAATTTTCTCTAACTCCAGAGCTGGCTTTGTCACTGCTGTCTTGCATGGTCTTATAGTTGGCCCTAATGCTATATAAACTCCTCCTCCCAACCATAGCTTTGGAAATCTACCCAAATGTAATGACAGCAACAGTGAAGCATGAAGAATATAGTACAGTTGTGTACACTTACCATAAATGTAGATGTTCGAGTGTATTCACTGTTGCAGTCCGGGTTACCCTCCTTCCAGCCCTCTAACTTCTGGCTATACCTCTGCTTTCCTTTACTTTACTTAAAAGCCTTTTGGTGTATTTGCTTTTTGTTGGAAGTATACCTTTGTGTTTTTATGTTTATTTGCTCCCCATTAGGGGGCACCTGACATCTGGGGCAAGAAGATCTGATATAATGGCGTCGGCTGCATGTTTTATACCCCTGATGACCTGACGTCATGGAAGAAGTGACAGCAACCAACACAGGACTCAAGACTTTGTTAATCAGGCCGAATTAGGGCAACCTGCAAGCAGATTACTCAAATGTAATGACTGTAACAGTGAATACACTCAGACATCTGCATTTATGGTAAGTGTACACAACTGTACTTTCTGCATTATTGAATGTGGGGATAGGACTAGGGTATGGAATGATGGATAGTAGGTTAGAGTAGATCAAGGATACCCCACCACTTTTTTTTTGTTTCTGTGGTCGTGTCTGAGGGATTGGAATCCAGGAGGAAGGATTTCAGAGTCACTAAGGTCAGGTTTTAGCCATGTTTCTGAAATGGCTACAGTGTCGGCTTGGTTGTAGTTCAACCAGGCATGGAATTGGATTACTTTATTTCTTAAACTTTGTGCATTAATGGTGAAGAATTTGAGGTATTTATGGTTAGCTTTATAGTTTGAGGTGGGAGATTAGCAGTACAGGTAGTGTTTAGTCAAGGATTTTGATGCATGTCTAGCTAAGCAGAGATAGTTGAGGAAGGGTAGTAGTATTTTTGATTTGGTGTTTAGTAGTTGTGGGAAGTTAAGTATTAGCTTAGGAGTGTAGTACTTAGTTGAGGAGGGAAATAATTTTATTTTAAAGTAGTGGAGTGGGTTGGGTTGAACTAGTGAAGCGGATATGTTGTGTTTTTGAGTTATAATAAAGGAGGTTGGGAGTCGGGGGGGGGGGATAGGATAGGAAGGGTGGGTGGAGTAGGTGGTGGGAGTAAGAGGTAGTGAAATATAAAGGAAGTAAGACTAAAATGCAGATAGTTGGGGTGAGAATGGTTTGAGGTAGGAGTCCGGGTATGGTGGATCAGTGTAAAGATATAGTAGTGGGAGATGAGTTAGGTGGGAGAGAAGGAGTGTCTGAGAGGCAGGTGGAGGAAAAGGGGGGTGGGGCTGTAGAGGAGTTGATTGGTTGATAGAGAGAAAAGGGGTTGGGGCTGTGGAGGAGGTGATTGGTTGATAGAGGGAGGTAGGCGTTTAGGGTTCCAATAAAGGTAGGAGTACTGGGGGTGGGTGGAAATTGGGGGCAGGGTAGGGGGAGCGGAGTGAGCCCGTAGGGCGAATGGAAAGGGAAGAGCTAAAGAGAAGGTGGCTGGCTGAAACCAATCAGCCAGCTGAATCAGAAAAGTGTGCTTTGTGAATGAAGTAAAGGGGCAGCAGAGGAAATCAAGGCTGAGGGGAGTAAAATGGTGAAATACAGCTCAAGTCAAAGCAGTGGGGCAAGTATGAATGGGAGTGGGGGATAGCTTGGGAGAGAAGGAAAACAGATTTAGGAGATTTTAATCGGTAAGTGAGAGCAGTGCCACCTAGTGGTAAAAATATGAGGTAGCATGGTAAGGCAACCAAACAGCAAAAAACTAGTAATAGAAAAAACGGCTAGCAGTAAAAACAATAAAAGGCACTCGGCTATAAACAAAAGAACAATTTATTAGCGCTTTCGTTTAGTACAGTCACCAAACTTCTTCAGATAACCTCCATATAAAATGTTACTGAATATATAGTAAAAAAAATACATGACATCACAAAAACAACCAATGAAATTGTTAGCCGGTTTAAAAAAAATTTCTAAAAGGTGTATATATATATATATTCAAATAACATTTGCTTCACAGTATTTATAAATAGTGTCAAATAAATAAGATCAGATAAAAAAGTACATGAATGCATAAACAAATACATACTATCTATTATATGCCTTCATTTTTTTAAAAAAACGGTAGATAGAAATAGTCTGGTTTAATCCTGGGGGACTACTTGCATCTTTGTTACATCAAGAACTCCTTGTCATGTTTGATAGACATGGCTGTGAGTTAATGGAGTTACTAATCAAACACAGTTCTGTAAATGTGGACAAAACTGTATGTCGAAATTAAAGAACTCAACGGAAAAATTAACAGTAACTCTTTGTTCTCTAATTACAAATGTCAGTATGACTTAATTTTTAAGGACGTTGATACATTGTGCAAAACACTATGCATGATTTTAAAATATATAACTACAGTCCAGTACCTATGTATGAAAAATGTACAAATTTGTTTAGTAAGGGATATACTTTTGTCGCTAGTAAACCGGTTGATTTAGTTAAGTCAGTTTTAGACCTCAAAATGTATGTCCGAAACCTAAATTTAAAAGTTTTGTTCTTCAATGAAAATTCAGTTGTTAATAACAATGAGACAACAGATATGTATCCAAGAATTCCCAGCGCTTTTAATCCAGACTTACATCCTTTATTAAAGATGTTTGAATCTGTTTGTGAACTTGATTTTAGGTATTATTTTTCAGTCTGATGGTGGAGAAAATATGTCCGTTGCAGACATATTTACTTGAACATCTTAAATCGTTCAGTGACAAAGGTGGAGGCATGGTGATCATGCAATATGATGATTACGTTCAAAGAATGTTTCAAATGCTATATAGTGGTACTTATGATGAAATGTCAATCAATGAAGTAAATCTGGGTTAAAAAAGTATAGACTGGGAATTGGCTGATATGTTAAGTCAAGATCAGATTACTATTTATGAAGATAATTATATGGTTTAATGAATGGCCTAGGGTACTGGTGATTTTCGAAGTACCCAAGATTAAAAATTTAATTAATCCCCCTTTAAGACCAATTGTGGACTTAGGAAAATCAAAAACCAGTTACATAGCCAAATTTTGGATGGACAACTAATCCCAACCTCTGCAGTGATTCCTGGCATTCCTGACTAAATGTCATGAATTATCTTCATTTTCTGATGGTATATTTATTATTTATTGATGTGCAGGATCTGTTTAGTTGTATTCTTCATGAAGAAGGAAAAGAGTGGTTTGGTGCTTATCTTTATGAAGTAATGGGCCTTAAGACAAAATTGATGTATACTGCCAGTTATTAGATCTGATGTTGCATTTTAACTACATTTATTTTGAAGGACATTACTTCAGACAGATGGAAGGTGTTGCCATGGGGTCAGCCTGTGGACCCTTATTCGCCAATATTGTTATGGCATGGTGGGAGAGGGAATATTTATACTCTAATCCATACTATAGATATATTGGTATGTATGTAAGATACCTGGATGATTTGTTTATTGCATGGAATGGGCCACTAGCAATAATAGATTAATTAATTCAATATATTAACCATAAAACAATATTTTTGACATTTACACATGTAAGTATGGATAAGGTTGCATATTTGGATGTGTTGATTTCAAAAAAATGAAGAAGGTTTAAAATCTAACGTCTTCAGAAAACCAACATTTTCGAATACTTATTTACATTATTCTAGCAACCATCCTGCTCATGTTAAACGGGGAGTAGTTAAGGGCCAGATGGTCCGAGCTGCCCGTATGGTTTCAGATTATGATGACTTTATTGTTGAATGTACATTCATATCCAACATGTTGTGTAACAGAGGGTACCCAAGAAGAATGGTTAATCAGATCCAGAATGAGGTTATAAACAAGCGTGAACAAGCTGTGTACATCCCACTGTTGAATTAAGGTAGGCAGAGGCCAGTATTTGGTATGGAACATGGAGATGATCGTATACAAGATGCCAATGACCCAATTACTAATAGTAACCTGGATGGGCTACTAAGTAGCAAAAGAGGTACTTTCTGTCCCTTTGTTACCACCTATCAGGACAACAGTAGAATTATGATGGACATTTTAACAAAGAACTGGAATATTATTACTATGGAAGAAAGTTTATCCAATAAATTAGGGATCAGTCCCGATATTGTATACAGGAGAGGTCCAAATTTTAAAAACATCTTGGAAAGACAAGTTGATAAAAATAAAGGCAGAATGTTTCCTTGTGGTTTGTGCAGTCAATGTGGATATGTATTCAGTGGATCTAGCTTGAAAATAGCTAGCAAACCTATCTCAGTAAAGGGTAGATATAGTTTTTATACTCAAGGGGGTAGTGTACATCACCTGTTGTACAAAATGTCCATCATTTTATGTTGGTAGGACAGAGCATAAGCTATCCCAAAGAATATACAAGCATATGTATGACATATCCCACAATATGGATACAAATTACAAAGTGTTACTAGAAAATAAAGAAACCTGGTGGCAAATTTATTTAAAAGCAAGTAGCCCCCCAGGATTAAACTAGACTATTTCTATCAACAGTTTCAGTGGCGGCTGGTGACTTCAAATCAAAGGGGGGCTGCAGGAGACAGCTGAATGGGTGGGGTCAATGGGAAGGGGTGCGACCAACTAGAAAGGGGAGGAGCTATGCTCAAAACCACAAAAAATAACTAATTAAATATGCTGCCCTGAGTGCCAAACCCTCATTATGAGAGTCCAATCAAGACAAATGAATTGTAAAAGAATAAAAATATTTCAATGCATTGGCTGCTTGACAGCTTACTTAATATCTAGATGGAAACAAAAAGGTTGTAAGGCATGAAAAAATAAATTACTTTTTAAATACATTACTGGAATGCCAGTCAAAATCAAGTATAAGAAAAACAAGCAGCACTCAACTCAAACCGCTTCTCCTTGCACTGCAGTTCTAATTATAATTTATATTAAGCTTTATTAAAGTACCAAGTAACATGCTGAAAGTAGCCATCTCTGTGATGCCCCCACTTGTAAAAATGTTTCTTATCCAAAAAAAGACCTGCTGCCTGATAACTATCTACTTGTTTCATGGAGAAAACATGATCAAAGTAAAAAATGAAAAGCAAGCAAGAAACAAGCTCAAGATACATTGCTTAAAGGATTACTGTACAGGTTATGGACCACACATGAATGGCATTCTGTTTAGTTTATGGGTAAAGCCCTCAGAGATCAGTGGAAGTCTCCAACAAGTGTAATGAGCGTCTTAAAATAATGTAATCCTGTCCTTTATTACAAATACTGTCATATGCATTTCAATACCCAATGCTTATACATTATCTAGTTAAGTATTCTCTGCATGGCAAAAACAGAAAGGCTTTAAATGTTGGCAGTTCTTTAACAGTATGCTTATTAAAGCTTACTTGCATGTTATGATCTCAGACAAGCTTACCTGATGGTCATTAAAGCATTGCTACTTAAACACAGAGCCAACAGGCACTTTGAGTAATAAGCATAAATCAACAGTACAAAAATATGACAGAAACCAGACCATTCTGCAAAATCAAGAACAGATGAAAAGCCACTGTAGTACTTGTGTCTACCTTGGTTGGGGGGCTACCCTGCACATTTACACTGCATAACTGCTCCTTGCCTTGCTTGGACACATCCAGAGTCACTACATGGGGGAGTGGGGTGCAACAAGTATGTCACAATTTGAAATGTTTCTGGCTGACTGTGATGGCCCTGACACATTTGTCATACCTTTCAACCTCGGAGCAAGAAATCTGGACAAAGCCATACATAGAAGTGGAACAAAGGCCCAAAAATAAGGACAATTTTTAAATATCGCTCCTTTAAAGATAATAGAATAGTAGGTCTTGCATTAGTATTAATTTTCTGAAGGATATGAAACCTGAAACTCAAATGTCTGTCATTATTTTCTAACTTCAGTCTTTAATGATTTACCACTAATTTGCCAAAAAAAAAACAATTTTATGAAAAATGGACCAAAAACGTGATGCAAAAATATAAAATAGCCACACAATACAGCTGGGAACCTGTCAAAGAAGGGACATTTTTTTAATATTAGTACTGCTAACTTGAGCAGCTGACAAAATAAAATAATCTACATGCATTTCTGAAATAAAAGTAATCTATAACTCTGATTATTACAGTTATTTCTTAATTGTAAACCCTCCATGTTTTCTTCCAAAATTGCTATTTTGCGGAGGGATTATTAGGGGGAAGAGCAACATTTTGAGCCAAATTTTGCGACAGTTGAGAGGTTTGGCTATGCCCGATTCTATAAAGCAATTTATTTGCATGTACCTCTCAACCTGATAATGCAATAAATCTGGACAAGGCCAAATATATTGGGGGAACATATAAACAGTACTAAAAATTGCTCTTGTATAAACTGAGACAGTTGATAGAATAACAGGTGTTACTTTAGCATGCATTTTTCTGAAGGTTATTTTTATTTATTTTACATTTGTTGACCGGGCTAGTCTAAGTGGATACATGTCCATTTTCAGTAGAGGCCTGGGGAGATGAGCTCCAATACAGATAAATGAAAAACTTAGTAATCAATATATAAAATGAGTAAATAAAAATATTCATATTAAACGAGCAGATTTCAGGTACATCAACAGAAAAATAAAATAAAAAGATGACTAAATAGCATTAATTGTAAAAAATGAATATTACAGGTTAAAACATAAAATTCTGTGAGGACAAAAAAAACTTGTAGTGCAAGAATGCTTATACTATACAATATGCAGCTATAAAACATAGATAAATAGAAAGACTAAGGTCAAAAGAGGGGACAGGTTAATTATATACAAATATAAAAGGAAAAAAATATTCTTCAGTACGAAGTGTATAGAGAGACTGGGCACAGTGTAGTTTAGGAGGAAGTCTATATTTATAGGTCAAATAATATGTACTGGTTTATGAGTAGTGAGGGATGGGCAGAGCTAAGTTTAATCAGGTGGATAGAAACCTAGTCAGGTTTAGTACAGGGGCACAACCAGCGTGTTCTAAGGCAGGGTTTTAGTCTATTTTTGAAGAGTGATAGAGAGGGAAGAGAGGAAAGGTCGCTGGGGAGAAGATTCCAGGTTTTTCCAACAGCATTAGAGAACAGAGATTCACCAGCCTTGTTGTTAGGTTTAGAGGTATATAGAAGATTTTTGTCTGAGGAACGTAGTGATTTCAGATTTGTGTTTGGAGTGCTGAGGGTAGATAGACTAGGAGTACAGGAAGGTTTATAAAGAGTTTTATGGGCAATGGTTAGTTGATGGAATTTAATCACATTTTGTAGTTCAAGCCATCCAAGCTGCTTTATATTTATGCGGTGGTGGGTTCTGTAAGGGTTTCCTGTTGCAAATCTAGCAGTGTTATTGTAGGAAGTTTCCAGTTTGCTGAGGTTATTTTTAGAAAGATTAGTAAAAATAGGTGAGGCATAGAGGAGGGTAGAGATTAGATGAGTATGAGCTATGGTTGTTCTAGCTGTGGGAGAAAGGTAAGATTTAATCCTATAGAGGGAGCCAAGTTTTGAATTGACAGTTTTTATTGTATTGTTGATATGGATGTCAAAGTTCAAATAGTTATCAATGGGGAGTCCCAATAGTTTGGTGGTTGTGTCGGGTGATATAATGGTGCCATTAGTGGATATAACTGAGAAATCAAGTGGAGAGGACGTGCGAGTTGGATTAAAGAGGAGGAGTTTAGTTTTTTGGGGGTTCAAAAGAAGACAACTCTGTGTAAACCATTATTCAACTGTGTTAAATGCTTTCTGGAAAGAGAGAGAAGTTCAGATGTGGATTTGGCTGAGCATATAAGTGTGGAGTCATCAGCATATTGTATGCATGTGGCTTGGGGGATGGCTAGATGAGGGTCATTAATAAATATTGAGTAAAGGAGAGGTCCTAGTATGGACCCTTGAGGGACACCACGGGTAACTGGTTGGAGGGTAGAAAGAGTCTTATGCCAAATCACTGCCTGTTGTCTTTTTTCTAGGTAGGACTGGAACCATTTTATAGAAGGTGCATCAAATGATAAGGATTCTAGTATGTTGAGAAGAACCTGATGATTGACCATGTCAAATGCTTTGGGCAGGTCAATGAATAGTGCTGAAGAAAGCTTATTAAGGTTACGGTTTTTGTTTATGCAATCTGTAAAGGAAAGGAGGGCAGTGGTAGTGCTGTGTGAAGGTCTGAAACCATGTTGACAGCTGGAAAGTAAGTTATTTTGGGTTAAGTGGTCAAGTAATTGCCTATGGATACATTTCTCCATGATCTTTGCTAGAGGTGAGAGAAGGGCAATAGGGCGGTAGTTGGAGAGCTCGTTTGAGTGCCCACCTTTATGGAGGGGGAAAATGAGATACTTTCCATAGGTTAGGTATGTGACCTTCGGTAATAGTCCTGTTGATCAGAATGGAAATAGGATAAGCTATAGCTTTGGCTGATAGCTGTAGAAAATCGGCAGGTAGTTGATCTGCTGAGGGAGAGCATGGTTTTAATTTTTGTATGAGGGTTAGAATGTATAGGTTCATAGGTAGGTACTAGGCTATCGGCCCTATGGCCCCTACAAGCCCAGCCAAAAAATGTACCCTGTCTTTCGCCCCCCCAAGAAAATTATTTTCCTGTGCCCCTGTCGAGCAGAGCCACAGAAGTGATCCCTGGAGTGAATTTCCCATTTCCCATCCAATCATCAAGATTTTTCTTCAAGAGTGGTAATGAGGAGCTCTGTTTGACATAGATAGGTAGTCTGTTCCAGAGTATGGGAAGTCTCTGGGACAGGAATCTATCCCTCCAGCATGTTCTGTTTATTGTGGTGACAAGGTTAAGGTCCCTAGAGCGTGTAGTTCGAAGGGATTGGGATTTCTTTAAGTGGAGCATGTCCAACAGCTCTGGGTTTGACATAGCTTTGCATGTTAGGCAGAGATCGCCCCTGAGTAGGCAATATGCGATGGAGTAAAGCTGTAGTTTTTTGACACGGTCTGCATAGGCATCTGTTTGAGGCCAGTAATCCTCTTTGTGAGGTATTTCTGTGATCTTTCCAGTTGTTGTATATGTCTTGTGAGGTACATACCAAAAGGGGCGTTGTACTCTATAATGGGTCTAATGAGTGATGAGTAGAGGGGAGCAATGACCTCTTTTTTTTTTTTCTGGATGAGAATCCTTTTGTGATGAGATGAGCCACGTAGAAGGATTTCCTGACCACTGTGGTGATGTGATTATCAAAGGAGAGACTACTATCCACTTGTGTCCCAAGGTCTCATCACATTTTTGGCATTGTTAGACTACCAGCTATGTGTTAGTTCATGGGTACAGAGTTTTTACCAAAGGGGATGACAATACACTTTTTGGCATTGAGCTTCAGGCCATGGCTTTGACACCAGGTATCTGTCTCAGTGAGGCCCTTTTGTAGTTTGTCCACATAGTTTGGAGTTTCGATTATGGCTCCTAGTTTGAAGTCATCTGCAAACTTTGTCAGCCAAAGACCTTCCGTGTTGGCCTGCACTTAAGGGAAGTAGATACCAAACATGAGAGGAACCAGGACTGAGCCCTGTGGTACTCCACTTGTCACTGGTCTGATGTCGGATTTGGAATCCGCTACTTTCACAGTGTGGGTTCTGTCCGTGAGCCAGTTGGCAACCCATCCTGTGACATAGGGATCTATACCTAGTTTAGTGAGCTTATCTATAATTCCAGAGTGGGGGATGGTGTCGAAAGCCTTGGCGAGATCTAGATAAGCTGTGTGAACCATTTTACCCTTATCTATGGCTTTGGTGACTGCTTCAAAGAAGTCAATCAGGTTTAGGAGATATGATCTGCCTTTTACAAATCCAAACTGAGTAGGGTCCAGAGTTTGGAGATTACCAATGTCTTTGTTTGAGTTCCACAATGATACGTTCCATGGCTTTGCAGACCAGGCTCGTCAGGCTAATGGGGCGGTAGTTCCCGGGGTCTGTCGTGGCTCCCCCTTTGTGGAGTGGTTTAACTGTCACGGTGCGCCATTCAGTGGGTACAAAGCCTGAGGTGAGGCTATGATTGAACATGGTACTTAGGTAGGGTGCCAGTTCATTCTGTAGTTCGTGTAGAACGCAGCCTGGGATATTGTCAGGTCCCATGGATGCTGTGTTCTTGGCTTTGGAGAGTGTGTTTTTTACCTGTGCAGCTGTGATTATAGGAACTTTGCATTCTTCCGGTATAGAGATGGGCCCTCTAGGGGGTGAGACGGGGGTAAAGTTAGCACTGAACCTATCTGCTAGGATTTTGGCAATATCAGTTGGTTCTGTATATTTAGTGCCATTATGCTGTAACTCAGAGCAGATTTGAGTGTTCCCATTTAGATTCTTGACAGCTATAGAATGCTTTGTGGTTGTCTTTAGAGTCGGTGGCAATTTTGTTTTCGTAACTAGCTTTGGAGGATTTTATGAGGGATCTCAGCTTCTTACTGAGGTTGACCCAGGGAGTTCCTCCAGTCTTGGGATTTTACTCTTTTTTGCAACAGTTTCTTTCTTCTGTTGTAGAGTTTGTTTATGGCAGAGGACCACCAGATTGGCTTCCTTTTTTTGGAGGATAGCATCTTGGTTCTATTAGGGATAGCATGATCCATGCACTCGTGTAAGTGCTTATAAAGTGCATTTGTGTAGGATTCAGCAGTCATACCTCTATTGTCCATCTGCATGGGTGTCATGAAGTTTGCCACTTCTGTCTTAAGAAGTGTGAAGTTGGCTTTTGAGAAGTTTTTTACGATGGTTTCCTAATTGGGGCTGGGGGTGGGATGTGGATGTCTAGGCTGATTAGCTTGTGGTCGGATCTGACCGAGGAATTGACCTCTGGTGTGGAACACTGGTTTCCCATGTTGGTAATGACCAGGTCTAGGATATTGCTGCCCCTGGTGGGGGTGTGAATAAGTTGATCCAAGGCATTGGAATTTATGAATTCTAGAAAATGTTGAGCAAAAGAGTTGGTACATGAGTAGTTTTCCCAGTTAATGGTGGGGTAGTTGAAATCGCCCATTATTAGGGTGTAGTTGGTATGTAGTTGGGACAGGTTGTAAATGAAAAGGAGGGGGTGAGGTAGAGTTATAGGAAGGTAGAGTGAAGCTGTTAGGTGATAGCTGACTAGCCAGTGTTTGGATAGTATTAGTAAAGAAGGTATTGAATGTATAGGCTGTATTCATGGGGTTAGTATGGTCAGTGTCTTGTGGGTTAGGTGTGGTGGATTGACCTGGGTGGAGTAATTGGTTAATGCTAGTCCAGAATTTTTTAGGGTTGTTTTGATTAGTTTGTTGGAATTGTAGGTAGCAATTTTTTTTTATCAGATTATAGCTTTCTTAGTGTAATTTCTTAACTGTATAGCTTTCTTAGTGTAATTTCTTAACTGTCTAAAGGTTTGTTGGTCAACAGGGTTTTTAGTCATTCTCCATTTGGCCCAGTGTTTATTTCTAAGGTACATTTTGTGTTTGGTTGCTTTTGAAAGCCATGGGGCAGACTTGGTTTTAACTCTAATCTGGTTGGAGCATGTTGGTTGAGAATTGCAAGAAAGTTAGAGTTAAAGTAATTGATGGCTTCTTCTAAAGGGAGATATTTTAAGGGAGACCAATTACAAGCTCTTAGTTCTTTTTCGAATAGCTCAGGGTTAAAGTTCTTTTTAGATCTGATATTTTTGACAGATGTAGGATTGGGAGTATGGGGTTTTGTGCCTGATAATATAGGTAAGTGAGTGGTCACTTATATCATCAGGGAGGGTTCCTGAATCATAGTTGTGAGGGTGGTGGTTTGAGAATCCAGTTTAATATTCTAGCTTTCTGGTTAGTTTTATTGATCCTGGTGGGGGATGTAATAGTTTGAGTAAAACCATATAGTTTAATGTGGGTTGTAAGGGAGGCTGCTGCAATAGCAGTTCCAGTCAATGTTTATATCTCCTAGGATTACGGTTTATTGAGGCAAGTGTTGGGATAGCCAGCAAAGAATATTTTCCATGGTGACAATGTTATTACCAGGAGGAAGATGCATACAGATGATATAGATAGATTTGGCATTGTTAATATGAAGTTTGGAGATGAGGATTTCTGTATTGGAATCAAGAGGTATTTTACAGTTGTAGGTGGTTAACTGTAAGCCTGATTTAAATAGAATAGCTACCCCTCCTTTCTTGGCTACTCGGTCGAGTCTTAGTATGTTATATCCAGGTGGAAGGAATTCATTGTCTTTGGTAGCAGGTTTTAACCATGTTTCTGTTAAGCAGAGGATATCAAAGGAATATACTTCTGCTAGAGCTTGAAGTTGAGGTATTTTGTTGTTTATGCTACGTATATTAAGATGGGCTACTTGGAGGGAGTTAGATATTTTACTAAGAGAACTGATTGGGTAGGGATTTTGGCTGTGGATGGTACTAGGAGTATTTGTTGGGCCTGTGTTAGGGTGGATATCTCCATCTTTTATTGAGAGTAGTAATCCTATATAGCTTGGGTTAGGGAATTTGTTGTATAGAAGTAGATTTTTCTTGAGATTAAGGGTGTAATATTTAATATGTAGTATTCTATGATACTTGCAAGTAGGTATTTGGGTGAAGTTGTTATATTAGCATGGTTAGAGAGGAGTGGAAGGGATAGAGCATTGGTTTCCTTGTTAGGATAGAGATGGTCTAGATGTAGTGGATATTCATAGGAAGTAAGTAAGTAGGTAAAGATTAGAGGAAGAAGTAGTAGTGTGAATAGAAGTAGGATAAGTAATGGGGTGGGAGGTTTATACATTGTGCATATTTACTATTGAATGTATGTAGGCAAAATTTGGAAGTAAAAGGGTGAGGTTGTAGAAATGGGAAGGTTGTGGTAAGATGGAAGGGAGTGTTAAGAGAAGCTAAGTGTAAGAGAGGAAAAGTGGTAGAGTGTTCTGAGAGTAATAGGAGAAGGAAGAGGTGTGGCTAGTAGTTTCTAGAAGTAACTGGAAGAGGTGTGATTAAGTATAAGAGTAGGATCCCTGGGGGTGGGTGGAATTTGGGGGTAGGGATGGGGAGTAGAGTGAAGTCTGAAACTCAGTGTGTCATTATTTAGTGACTTAATTCCTAAATGATTTTCCAGAAAACCACAAATTTTATGATGAGCAAACCAAAAATAATCAAAAATCTATTAATTCTGTGAAAATCTGGACAGTTGGGAGGTATAGTACAGCTGGGGCTGTCTTTGAGTTTGCCGCGCTTCCCCCTCACAAAATCATGGTCGAATGGAGCCTCCCCCCCTGCAGCCATTCCAATGATCCATTACTTGGCTATTTCACTCCATTTACCATAAACACGAATGTGCATACTGCTTTTATTTTGCATTTTACAGCACAAACACTAAGACATCTGCTAAACAAAGCAATGCAGTCTCACAATGAAAACAGGCTTAGCCTCAAAACTTCTCTGCCCTTGAAACTCGCATTCAATGAAACAGCATTGAAACTCACATTCAAAGAAAATACATTTTGCCAGTGGCAGATAAAGATTAACTTTGGGCTGTTTTCAAATCATAGGCCCCTTGCACATGAAACATACATGTGCTCTTTGATACACTTTCCTGATTGTACTAAATTATATTCCTTGTACAATACAGTACAGTTGTTAGACGGCATTTTAAATTTATTGTTTTGAACATTTTTCAGTAAACAATGAAACAAAATGCATGCACCAATGACAAAACTAACCCTGTTCAGAGCATTTCCATCATAAGTCTACTCAACCTTCTACAGTCCACCAGTATCAGTATATATGCACAATCTCTGAAGTAGTAAAATTCATCTAAATAATTCCACATTAAAGAAATCTGTAACAATGAAGAGGTTGCTGATAGCAAACAACTTTATATGTCATTGTTTATTCATCTACAAATAAAGTGCCTGTTGTCCTTGAGGAATAAATTGCCTATGTTGCAATCATTAAAAAAATGATAAGCTAGTAATATCGCAATAGGGACTGTATGGCAAACTGATAACAGGTTCATAGTTACTACTTTAGGTATCTTTGCCAAAAAAGACTGCAGCATCCACCCACTTTACAACACAGTACAGTATCAGCAATGCATCTGTCTACTGTGGGAGTAGAACCCACAGCCTTTTGCATTAAAAGCAAGTACACTACCTGTTGTGCTATTAACAATGCAAGCAGACTCATAATAAGCAGCACTAACGTTCTGTTCCCTTGCAGCTCTCAGCTCCTAGTAAAATCTACTTGACACGCAGTTGTATCTCTGAACTTTGCAGCACAAGAAGTCTGGAAAAAGCCAAAATTTATTGGGTGGGGGGGGCAAAAGCCCAAAAACCAGGGATGCATTTTAAACATTGCTTGTATAGTGTTGGAAAGTTGCTAGAATAAAATGCTGTGTTACCACTATACATTTCACTGCCACGTCTTTAACCCTGGGGACCCTGTGCAAAACAGTCAGAGAAATATACCATTTAGTGAATTCAGTTCTCACCATAGCTGTCAACCTCTTGGCACAAAACACCTGAACAAAGCCAATAATGGGGGAAACATATTCAGTGAATTCAGTTCTCCCCATAGCTCTCAACCTCTTAGCAAAAAACATGTGGACAAAGCCAGTAATGGGGGGGAATACAGCCCCCAAACATTCAATGAATTCAGTTCTCACCATAAATAACTCTCAACCTTAGCACAAAATACCTGGATGAAGCCAATAATGGGGGAAATACAGTCCCAAAAATAGGGACAAATTTCAAATATCCATGTTATAAACTTAAGACAGCTGCTAGAATAAACAGTTTTGTGTTACCATGTACTCTCTGAAGAATATGAAGTCTACAATTCAAATGCCTGTTACTTTTAAACATTTAACCAGGAAACTAGTCTGACTTGGAACAAAACACAATTTTCAGCAGAGCAGGGAGAAATGCCAGACATCTTTGTAAGATGGAAGGACATGCAGATGCCACACAGAAGGCACCCCAGCCAAGAATCATACCAGAGAACCTGTAGCTGTTAGGCAGCAATACTACCAGTGCACCACTGCACTACAGACTTTGCAAGGAAAAATGTAGATACAGAAACCGCAGATTTTATGAGGAACAGAACAAATATGAGGCAAAAATCTGCAAATATTTTTAAAATGGTGGTGGATAGGGAATTCAGGTCCTGTCCACCTGCATCCAAGGTACAGGGTTCAAGCCTGAGTATCTCTACCCACCACCATTTGTTCTCTCTAGCCACCAATATATAGCGCCTGGGGCATTTTACACACACACAGACACACACCCTTTGTCCAGCAGTATAATTCATGTCACAAAGCCTTCACCTACCTGCTGCAAAAAATGTCCTACCCGTTTCACTAACAAAGCCCGCGCAGCAGTGAAAGTCCCGCGAGAGCCCCTCAGTCCTCATTGGTTCTGCCTGCAGCTGAAGCAGTCTGGAGCTCCTCTGTTCTGTGCGGTCGTCACCGCAGAGATTCCTGGGTATCTCACAGCAATGATTGTTGGGTACCTCTTTGTCTGTATCCGGACAGCTGATAAAGGCAGTCTGAGTTCTCAAATGTGTCAGCACATGCGCAGAGGAGTCGGGACTCGTGTTTTTTTTTTTTTCTTCTGTTTTTGTTTTCTTGTTTTACAGATTTTTTCTTTTGTTTTTTTCTAGGTGGTAGGGCAGCAGTCTGATAGCACGGGCCACCCCTGAACAGTTTTTTAAAAATTAAGGCATATGATAGATAGTATGTATTTATTTGTTTATGCATTCATGTACTTTATCTGATCTTATTTATTTGACACTATTTATAAATACTGTGAAGCAAATGTTACTTTAATATATATATATATATATAGATACATAGATACATAGATATATATATATATATATATATATATATATATATATATATATAGATATATATATAGATATATATATAGATATATATATAGATATATATATAGATATATATATAGATATATATATAGATATATATATATAGATATATATATAGATATATATATATACACACACACACATATTTACCTTTTAGAAACATTTTTTAAACCGGCTGCTAACAATTTCATTGGTTATATTTCTGATGTCATGTATTATTTTACTATATATTCAGTAACATTCTTATATGGAGGTTATCTGAAGAAGTTTGGTGACTGTACTAAACGAAAGCGCTAATAAATTGTTCTTTTATTTATAGCAGAGTGCCTTTTATTGTTTTTACTGCTAGCCGTTTTTTCTATACTGCGGTGGTGGTACTGCGGTAGCGTTGTCGCCTCATAGCAAGACATTGTCTTGTTCGATTCTCAGCTAGAGCGTCTTCTGTGTGGAGGCATACGTGAATGGGGCGTGCCTTCATTAAAGGTTGTGCATCGGGGCTGGTAACCCAGTACGTAAAAATCCACTACCAATCATTAGCGGACGGGAGTTCCACTGTGGCGACCCCAAACCGGGGATTGCCGAAAGACACAAACAAACTGCTAGCTGTTTTTTCTATTACTAGCATGGTAAGGTAGTTAAGGACTGCTGTAGGCTGCTTGGCAAGCACGGGGTAAAGCACAGGCACCACGGTGGTGAGCACTAGTAAAGGACTGCAGTACATACACTTTATTTTATCCTGATGGGGTTATAGTTTGGAATTTCCTTAGAAGGTTGTGGTAGTGTCCCTTAATGGAAATCCTTTAGGGATTATTTCCTGGACTATAGTGGGAAGGATTAATTACACATGCAGCTGTAGGGAGAAGAGCAGAACAAAACAGGTAAACAAATAAAAGAACTTCCAGAGCAAGCTGAGGGAACGCAGTAAAGGAGTCAGCAGCAAGAAAGAAAACAATTTGAAAAACAGTTTGAATAAGTGTTACAAAAACCTGAAAAGGAATGTGTTTGAGAATAAGTGTTGAAAATTTTGAAATAGTTATTGAGGATATGACTTCTGAGAATGCATTGCACAGTTGGCAGATAACAAGGGTCGCAAAGCAGTTAAGAGTACAGAAAAGTCTTATCAGAAGAACTGTACATAAGTGGTAAAGTTGTTTAAGCTTGATACTGTAGAAGATTGTAACATAACAGGGAAACCTGTGTTCAGAAGTCTTGAGCTATATTGCTAGTTAAGCTTAATTGTATATATTTGTCTTATTCGGGGCATAGACTGAAGTCTGTGGGTCAAATTTGTTTGAACTTTACTAGTAAGAATTGGGTTATAGACCTTTTTCAAGTAGTACCTCTGTAATCTCAATTAAAATAAGTTAGTATATTTGTTAGAGATGCATGTTTGACTTAGGACATAATTAAGAAAGTTCGTATCACTCAAAGGGAAAATGCAAACCATAGCTGTTGAATGCGGTGAGCAGTGGCAAAATTGAGTGTGCAAGGAGATGAATTGCTTGTCTAAAGGACAGCCAATATAATTAACTCCTCACAGATGTAACCAGAACACATGAACCAGCGACAGCAGGTGTGCAAGTGTGGTATTAATGCAAAATCTGTTGAAGTGGTCTGAATTAAGTCGAAGGGTCTCAGTATTTATTTTAAACTGGGGGACGGGGGGTATCATTCCTGTGAATGCAGAAACATAAAATGCAGTGAACTGAAACTGAATGATGTTGCATTTCAGTTATTCTGAGCTGTTTTAGATTTTAGATTGCTTGAAAAGGCGTATTGTGTGGAGTTATCACCATAACCTCTACCTATGATTCATGTGACACACAGAGTACCTAGTTATCTCTGAAGGGAAAAGGAACAAGAGCTTAAGCATGTGGAACAGCTGGATGTGATTGTTGTACAGAATGAGATAACAGCATTTTAACTGGTATGAGCTGACTGTCAACATCTTTTGACCTGCAGGGTCATAAAAGCTGGATTCTGAGGAAACATTAACAGTATTTATGGTAGCTATTGTGCTTGTTTTCAGTGCCAGATGCTAATCAAGGCTTTTGGAAAAGTAAGCTAGACTACATTAATACAAAATTATCTACTTTAACTCCATTTCATACTTCATTCACTCCAGAAGTATTTATAGAATTTTGTAGGCGAAGTGTTTGGCTTGCAAGGAGTTATCAACATACCTGTTGTTGATTTGGTATGGGGTGCTACCAGCTGTGATTTTTTAGTCTGTAAGCCTGTAGACTGATTACAATTCCAGGTTTTGGTACTGCGTGACAGTAAATGTCGGACTGATGCATCATTGATGAAATGCATGGGCCATATATAGTTTATGGGCTGTAACCACAGACAAAGCATTTGTTACTGTAAAACTGGAAGTTCCAATAGTTAAACCTTCATTGAGATTCTTTAAGATAGTACTGTACTTGCCCACATTCATAGCACTCATCTCAGACATAAGTATACCCCTAAGAAAAATATTACACCAGGTTGTAATCTGGTCTAAAGAGGAAGCTAAGAGTTTTGCGTTACAAAAGAAAGTTAACTGTTTTAACAACACTTGCCTGTTTTTTTTTTCTGCAGCATTACCTACTTTGCTTCAGCTGAACGCAAGCTGGAAAAGGCTAAGTGCAGTTGTACTATAAGGAAATAGGCCATTTGCATATGTTTCTAGATTACTGACTGCATGAGCTGGATCCGCAAAGATTGAGAAACAGTTGTTAGTTATGTTATTTGGATATCTGAAGTCCCATATTATATGTATGGGAGGTTTATTAAAATAAGACAGCTCAAACTCTTGAAGTACATCTTAAAACGTCTGAGACTCCTGTAAGGCTGTAAAGAATGTTACTGATGCTGCAGATACATGATGTGGAAATGCATTGAAATTCGGGTTGATCTATGTATATTGCTGATATGTCAAGTAGAGCATATATAGAAGGATTTGCTGAAAGAGGACTGTTATTGAAGAGGTTTGGATTGAGATAAATACCTGTAATTTCAGTAAAATTAGAAAAATTTGAAGATTGCAGCTAAGAGGAGCTATAATGGCAAGTGGGCCAAATAATTTTAGGCTTCATCGGTTAATTCACCCAAATTACTCCTTCAGAGGTGCAAAAGTCATAATTCCAACATAGCTGAAAATCCAAATGTTTTAAAAAACCTGCAAGTTGCATTTGTTACTGTCTAAGTGTTAGGAGCAAGGAAGAGACCTCTTATTGTCTTATTATGACGGCACAAATAGAATAAGGGATGCAGAATTTTTTGCTGTGTACCATCCTTACAGTTTGGAACCAGGAGGAGGAAATGTCTCCTGGATTTACAACGTTACTGTGATTAGAGGTGGAAGTTAACTTGTTTTGGTATAATAATCTCAGTATTTTGCTGAAGATGTCTAGTCAGAATGTAAGGTTCTGACAAACATGGGAGCAATGGCTACTGACTTGGAGTATGGATGAGGTTATGGGTGGTAAGGAGTTGGGAATATGTCAAGTAATGTGATAATTCTAGCCACTGTAGTTTGAGTTTGTCGATGGTAGGTCCTGTGAGGATGTTGGCAGCAAATATGGCAGCTTTGCTGTAGCACTGTACTTTGTTTAATTAGGCTGACTGTACGTTAAAGTAGATGGGTGCAGCACAGAGGACAGTGGGTAAGAGGAAGATGCTATGGGGAATCTAGATCTGTTAACATTTTGATTCTGCATAAGGAGCCTAGTTTTGCTGACTATTCAAAGTATCTAGAAGCTCTGCAGTGGAAAGATACTACAATATTTGCTGTGATAATTTTATGTAAGAGGAGTCTTTGGACAACAAATGTCAATGAGTGATCTACACTTTTAGACAAGAATTTAAGTATTTCTCATAAGTTTGACTTTTAGCAAATTACTTTTGAGTCTAAGTTGTCTGCTGCCTGATAAGCAAATGTAATGCATGGTCCAAACAATGAAGAGCATAATGAAGAAATGCAGTATGTTGTATCAGATGGGCATTGACTTCACATTAAGACTGCAGACATATGTCATTATATGCTGTAGTTGTATTACCTTCACTGTTAATGGTGGGATGAAGGTTGAGATCCAGTCTGCTTGTGCTAGAAAGCTGAATAGATGATAGAAAACTTGAGAAAAAGATATATGCAATGAATATGTAACACACATCTGTTTCGTGTACATGAAGGAGAAAGAAGTTAAATTAGTTATTAATTTGGGAATGTAATCTCCAGTATAAGTAACTGCATTGGTTTGGGTCATCACCAGAGTCTGAATTTCTACATCTCTGAAGAGCATGCCAAGAGCTGTCATGAGTTTTGTATATTATGCAGTTAAGGATCTGTTGCTGTAAAAATCTACAGCTGTGAGTGGTGATTCTGTAAAAGCCACTAAATCCAACTATACTATATCTGTTGAATTGTCAAAAAAAAAAAACAGTACCTTTAATCTGCACCCTCAGATTTCTTTAATCTGCACTGTAGATCATAGTATAAAGTGTGTGCTGTATCTTTAAGAAGCATGAGAGGCTCCACATGCTTGTATGTAACCCACACACGTGCAAATCCCCAGTGCAATTTTGAAGGAGCTGCCAGGGAGTGAGTATGCATTATCATAGTCATTAATTGTATACAAGTTACTTAAGTTAGTCAGTAGTCAACAATAATAATGCGTTTGTGTGAAATAAAGCTACTGGAACAGAACCCACAAAGACTCTCTATTTGTGTCCAAGACACAAAAGCGACATGCGCCCTCTGCTTTGTTTAACTTGCTGTTTTATGAGTTGCTGCCAACTCCTGGAGTGACTAGACAGCCACCACTATCAATAGAGTTTTGAAGGCAAGGAGGAGTTGCAGAAGTAAGTTGCAGTCTGTCTTATAATGTATCCCACACATACATGCTTGCCTATGGACAGCTTACAGCCCCCCAGTATACCTGTATAATTAACATGGTCATTGTGTTGTGTGCTGTCAAAACTTTGCTACTGTAGTGCATTACTGTGAAGCATACATATGATGTGTATAGTAGTATGTATATGTGCATGTATAATATATACTTTACAACTAAATTATATACCTTTTAAGCAGTAGAGATGTATGCAGTTAAGAGTAATGACAAAGGGGTCTTGGTACTAATGAGTAAACCTCTGAATTAACAATGTCTGTCTCAAGTCTACATTACTATGGCTTTATGCTTACTGAACAGGTTAAACTTTTTAATGCCTCTATCTGAACTTCTGTAGAAGGTCTTTCATTGTTCTTGTGCTAGCCTCCACATGCTTTGCTTCCTCCCCCAGTCGGCCCTTCTTTCCACGTTATCAAACTTGTCCCTTCCCTTAATCCCTTGCCTGACTTGCTTGATTAGCTACATCAGCCACCTTTGTTTTTGCCTTTTCCTCTTGCACATGTCTGTAGTTCTTTTTTATTCCATCCCAGATGAATTCTCATTGCTTTTTTCTCATCAGGTGTGCTGCCAGTCTCCTTGGTGATCCTTAACCATCATCACAGTGCTGTACAGTCCAGTCTTATAAAATTCCATGCATACTAATTTATTGTATATACTTGTCCTTCCCCTCTTGTCTGTTGCACAGTATCATAACTCTGTGCCTTAATATGGTCATTTTATACCCTCTGCTTTGTTTAGGATAATGCCTGGATTTTTGTGTTAATAATGCAGACCTGTGGTTGATGGGTTGGCCAAACCTCTGTTTTGGTTAAAGATATTAACTTCAAATCTATCTAGCTTGCAGCATGGGACTTCCCAGTCTGTTCCTGGGAGATCTGGATCCCAATGAGTATTACAGTTGTCTTTTCATCTCCTCTGGTCCGAAATCATCCTTCGTTGATGTGTCTGAGTGTTAATATGCTTTATCACTCCGCTAGCTTATCCCAGCCCTTCTTGCATAATGCCATGTCACTGTGTGCTTTCTGCCTTTTCCCACTTCTTTGCATCATTCTTGGTCTGACTGTGATCCTCTTCTTGAGTCTGACATCTGATGTGTGGATTGATGCTCTTCCTTCATCTCCTACTTGTCTGTTATTCCTGAATATATAACCTATACTTGGATGTGTCATCGTTCTCTCTCTACCCCAACCCCCTTGGGTACTGGTCATAGTTATGTGATACCATTAATGTCTACTCTTCTCCCTGCACCACCGTTTCCTGCTGCGGCAGCTTTTTATGTTGACTCCTTGCATTGCAGAATGCTACTACTCCTATACCATGCTCTGACTCACCCTTATTTATTGTTCTGCTGTGTTATGGGCATCTTTACTTCTGCCTGAATGCTTATTCCCACCCCCTTCTGTGATGCCCTTTCCTCCTTCCGTATTAATTTAAAGAACAAATTAGAATTAAAATAAATACAGCATAATATGATGGCCTGGACAACTTTCTAAATAGAATCTAACCCACTAAATGCCCTCAATATTAACTGTGTGATTCACACAATTTTCCACATATTTTCCCTAATGCAATATCAGAAGTCATAGGTTGAGGGTGTCTCTGGCTCTCAACCCCACCGTTACTACTAAACAAAAATATATGGCAGCTAACCCCAAGTGATTTTTGGTAAGCAACTAGAGAAGTTTACTTTTTATAGGGTCATAGGTAAGTACTAGGCTAACTGCCTTTGTGGGCCATTGTAACCCTAGCCAGTTTCCCTTTTTGTGCTCAAAATAACTTCTCATTTGCTTATAGGTTGGCCTCACCCATCCCACAGTTGATAATTGTACATTATCCCTAATAAGAATAACTGGAATCGTACCATAGACGGTTTTAGGGGATTGAGATATGGGATAAAGCCTTTAGGAGTTGCCTCTGTCCATTAGTACAGGTGGCAGTCCTTGTATAACATTTCTTCTTTTCCATCCATAGATCTAAGTTGTGCTTGAATATTGATCGGGATGAACCTTTTTATGTGGATGGGGTGTCTCTTCCAGAGCAACGGTATCCTCTGAGAGATATACATGTCCCTTCAAGCTGTTCGTTTGTTGTAAGTGAGGTTTAGATCCCTAGATCAAGTGAGTATTTGTGATTCATTTGACTCGCTCACATGCAGTAAATCCATTAGTAATGGGTTGGAGGATGCCATTACCCATTATATTTAGCCTTATTACCTCAAAATCTTTCAAAAACAGTGGATTCTGCACTTTGAAAGCAATTCAAAATTTACAGTAATGCTACCATTGTTTGTCTGTCCTTGTTTACTGGGAAAGCTCAACTGAAGCAAAACCCTTTTTCAGTGGAGGCCTGTTGAGAAAAACATATTTTACACCAGTTTTGATGTTTACATAAAATACATTTACATGATATCAGAAGGAGTACAAAATGTAGATGTGTCCCATACATGAGAGAAAAAAGCTTTGTAATAGCTTACATAAACATCATAGCTTGCATAGATGTACATAGTGTAAACATTCAACAGAGATAGGGGAGGCGAACAGTTCACTCTGAAAATGCCCTCCTCTCAAACTGTCACTCCAGTGTCTTTTTAGATCCATTTCTGTAAGATTAAATGAGGGGATTAGTTTATCATGGTATGACACTGATGTCTTGGAGAAATTTTAGGTTTAACCCAGGAGATTAGAGTTGACAGTTTAAAAAAGTATAAAAAATATTTAAACGTTATGGAAACTGTTGCTTCCTTATTTACTTGCATACCGAATTATGACGGCATACAGATGATTAAACAGGCTCTATTGAATAAGAGCATGTATGATTCTAGACACACAGATTTCTTATGCCTACTGATGGAAATGGTGTTGGAGAACAATGAATTCACCTTTGATGAAAAGTCCAACCTGCAGAACTCTGGCGTAGCTATGGGCACTTCATGTGCCAATAGCTACGCCAATCTGGTCATGTCAAGTTGGAAGGATGATGTGATGTACAACTCTGATTATTACACATCATATGTGCCCTTCTATAGATGATTTGTAGATGACCTTTTTTTTTTTTTGTGGACAGGTGATTTATTACAACTACACCGATTTGTTGAAGGCTTGAATACAAGCGGCAGCTTTTTGAAATTTGCATTCAAATACTCGGAGGTAAAAATAGAGTTCTTGTCTTGGATATTTTGTTAATTAAGAGTGCAAACAGTAACACTGAGACTAAACGTTTCATCGTAACAGTATACACCCTGGTCATATTTTTCGTAATGTCTTGAAAGGACAGAATCTGAGGATAAGTCGCCTACATAGTAATGACCAACATTTTGAAGTAGGACTAGATCAGATATATGCTGATTTTACATCTAGAGGGTACCATGATGATGAGTTACAGTATGCACAACAATATACTAGGAAGTGTAGGTAGACTAGAGGAAAACCTTATTTTTCCCAACCTCTAACATCACAACCTGTGGATAATGAGGCCAGGGATTCAGTTCCATTTCTTAGCCTTGCATTTTCATGTGATGAGAAGAACATCAGGGAGATTATACTTAGACACTGGCCCATCCTAGGAACCAATACAATGATTTCTGGGGTGGTGGGTGATGGACCTAGATTTGGTTATAAAAATAAAACATCTGTACAACATAAACTGTGTTTTTCCCGACGCAATTCTGTTATGAAGACTGAGAATGTAGCACCAATACTGCCAAGTGTAATAGTTGCTCTTTTTGCAACTATATTGATGAATCGGGGAGATACATACATCCTGTCTATGATGAGCTTTTTACACATCTTCCAACGGCAGACTGTAACACTAAAGATTTAGTTTACTTAGCACATTGTATAGCCTGGAAAAGCTTGTATGTTGGCAAGACTAACAGACGTTTGAGTGAGCGGATACAAGATCATTTATACTGCGCATGGAGGGGTCTGAATTACAGTGCAGTAGCGAAGCATATGTACACATTTAGTGATGGACATGATTTCAGATTTTTAGTGTTAGAGGTTTTAAACCTAGATGTTAGAATGGGTGATTTGGTCAACAAAACGTGCCAAGCAGAGATGAAGTGGATCTTTAGACTAGTGGCTCATTGTTCCCCTGGCCTAAATGAACATGTCTCAATACAACCAGCATTGAGAGATAGACCCTTAAATGAGATGACCTCTTTCTATCTAGTCTTTGGTGTCTTGGACCATATGATCTGCTGTGTTTAGCTATAAATTTGCTGCATTTGAATGTTAACCCTAATATATAGTGAATTTTATTGTGATGTGAGTCTATACATTTAGTTATTATAAATTAAGCTATATACATTGTTTCTACTGATATTTGAATAATAGTTCGTCTCTAGAGACATGAGAGGTATATACACACACACACACACACACACACACACACACAGAGACAGTTTTTAGTCATTTCACAGTTTTACATCATACATATGTTTTTAATATTACATAATATAATTATTTTTAACACTATAGACATTACAGTTTTTACATATACGTAAGTTTTATATGTCTTGTATATGGCTGGTCTGCATACATATGCATTTGTGTTTTAAACTTATTCTTATCTTGGCTTAAAACATATTATTTCCAGGTTGACTTTAAGAAGTGCTGGTGATTAATTACTAGTTCTAAGTACCTAGCAACCTGAAAATGCCTTTTTCACTGATTGGATGCACTGTTGAGTTTGTACTATAAGTAGCCTAGTGCTTTATTTTGTTTTTTGATCTGAAGAAGCTATATGCGAAAGCGCTCATCTGAGTGTTATTCTGTACATTAAACTCCAACTTAGATATACCTCTGCTGTGCACCACTGGTTGTATTTCTCATTTTTATTTTTTTATTTTGTTTGCTTTTACATACCATTGGTTCTTTTTTCTCCAACATAGTTTGTTTTTGGATTTATTATTGAAACTGTCTTTACAGCAAAGAACAAAGTATTGATAAAGTTGTTGTGTCTTTCGGCTTTTCCCGGTTAGGGGTCGCCACAGCGGAACTCCGGTCCGCTAATGATTGGCAGTAGATTTTTATGTGCCAAGTTGCCGGCCCTGACGCATAACCTTCAACGAAGGTACACCCATTCATGCGTGTCTCCACACAGAAGACGCTCTAGCTGAGAATCGAACAGGACATCTTACTGTGAGGCAACAACGCTACCGCAGCACCACCACCGCAAAGTGTTGATAATAGAAAAGGAATAATCCTATGCATAATTTACAAAGTAGTAGAAACCATAATAATAATAATGGCTTTTAATAGCATCTGACACGAAACTGAGTAGACTTATTTGTGGTAAAGAGCCCAAGATAAGTACCATATCTAGAATACTATAAAACAAACCAATGTAAAACTAGGCTCCTTATGTAGAACCAAAATGTGAACAGATCTAGATACCCCATAGCCTCTTCCTTCCTCTTACCCACTGTCCTCTGTGCTGCACCCATCTATTTTAACGTACAGTCAGCCTAATTAAACAAAGTACAGTGCTACAGCAAAGCTGCCATATTTGCTGCCAACATCCTCACAGGACCTGCCATCAACAAACTCTTAAACTACAGTGGCTAGAATTACCACATTACCTGACATATTCCCAACTCCGTACCACCCATAACCTCATCCATACTCCAAGTCAGTAGCCATTGCTCCCATGTTTATCAGAACCTTACATTCTGACTAGACATCTTAAGTCCAATACTGCATCTAGCAAAATCAAGGCTGGACTCCCTATACTCCACCTACTTTTGTAGAAAATGAAACTCCATTCCCCTAGCAGTAATAGAGAACCACTACACAAGCTCCTTTAAAAAAAAAAAAAATCTGTAGAGTCACCCAGTAGATTCCTAGCTCTTTTGTTGCTCCCATCCAGGACAAAATAAGTCAGAAGCGTGCTTGCTGCCCTGTCCTCATCCTTTTCCCACTCCACCCTTCCACCTCTTTTTTTTTTCTGTTTTCTACTTTCTATTGCATTTTTCTTTTTCCACTGTTTCCATTAAACAGTAACCTTAATATTGACTACCAACCACCACTACTACTCTCTCCTTTACCTGTGTAAAGAACAATCCTTTCACATCCTCTTTTTCTCTCCTAATGTTGTAGTGTTCTTATGTCATTGTGCTTGTTTCTGTAGATTATAAATTGTTATTACATCTGAACATTTGGAGCTTTTCTATCTGGGCCTCCACTGAGAAAAGGTTCTTTTTCCAATTTGGCTGTCCTGGTAAACTAAGTAAAATGCGGTGAGAACTAAGGGAGAGTAATGGGGGATAATGGAACAAGAAAACTGTTAAATTTTGTTAGAATAGGAATTTCTTCAAAAACAAGAAAACGTACCCAACTCACACCACATCAGTGAATAACAGAATTTTTCATTTGGTTGCTTCCATTATAGGTAATGCACTTTCCCACATTTTCAGTCTGTTCCTAGCAACTGGTATATTTCTGTAGTGGTTTAAGCATGATATAATCATCCACATTCCTAAAAACATCTCCCCTCTTCTGCACGGGATTATAGGCTAGTCCTCGATCTTTGCCTGCTGGCAAAGATTTTTGAAAAAGTGGCTGCAGTGAAAGTATAGAACACAAAGACAAGTACTGATTGCTTAATAACAAATAACATGGACTTAGAAAAGGCTGTAGCACCCTGTCTACATATACACAGTTGCTGATAAAGTATGGAAAAAGGAACCCCCCATGGTGGCATATTCCCTGATCTAAAAAGTGTTTGTGCTAAGTATCACACCCGTCTATCAAAATTTGACCAACAAGGATTCATGTCAAATGTACAAAGATAGCTGTGCATACAGCAAGTACTGCCCTTCACTTTTCAAAAAATTTGGCATAAAAAGCACCACTATCCTTCCAGTCCATAAGCACAGAAAATGCACTAAATGAACCCCAGTACAGAAAGACTGCAGGTGAAAGTTGCTTAAACAAAATAATACTAGTCCTTTGGACTTGTCTACCACAAAACAGTAGGAAAGAAATTGAATATGCAGAGTTAACGTAAAACTTGTTGCACAGCTCTCTGCACTTGTTTTTTAAGACAATGGCTGTAAATTCTAGATGCTTTCTACCAGACTACTCTCTACATATTGTAAAAATGTAGATTTCTAGGCAACCACAGCTGGAGTTGAGAACTTCTGTAAATGTGTGTACTCCAGAATGAACAGTTGTTAATCTTGGCTAATACTTTGTTTGAAGCTTATATCATAATATTTGTTTACAGCAGTGGCAACTATCTTTTGTCAGCGGGCCACATAGCCCCACTTGTACTAGGCCAAGGGATTCGAACTGTGATAATTGCCCTACCTCTGTCCAAGCCATTCCACAAAATTATATGCCATTTCATAATTATATGGGAATGGCTGTAAGGGAAAAGTATTCACAAAGAATGAAACCATTTGAAATTAACTAATTGTGACTATAAAAAATAAAAGGGTGAAATAAGTATACTTTATCTCATTAAGAGCACAAAATGAAAAGGAGCAGTACTTGAAATGGCTACAGTTTAAGCAAGAGTCCCAGTATGTACAGAAAATTTGTGTATTTGTTCCTTGAAAAATAATGTATTCTTAAGCCATAAGACAACAGAGTGCATATGTACTGGAATTTAATGAGGAATGAATTAACTCTGCTGCCTCTGAGAACATTATATGGAAGGCGAGAAGAAAATAAACCATACTAACAGAGCTGCTGTTGGAATGCAATGAAGCTTCCAGTTCTTCTAAAGTTATTTCAGCAGACTAGGTGGGTGGAGAAGTAGTAGAACACTGCAATAGATAATACCACTGTACAAGTCTTTGGTGTGCATTCTCCCTACAGCGTGTATTTCATACACTGTTTAACAAAGAAAAGTTTATTTCCTTTCATTAACGCTTGGTAAATCTTCATCAGTAAGAATTTAATATTTTTGATTGAGTGGCAAAAACGGGACAACAACCAAACATGTCTTTATCTGAACAGTTTACATCTGATAGAGCAGATTAATTGCCACAGCAAGAAGGCTATTCAGGTGTGTACTGATGTCCTTCAAGGATGCATCTGCAGTCATAACATATGGGTTGTCCTGCCTCAGGCAGCCCTTCGGTCGGCCGGATTCCAAAGTCTGGGTCTGGCCTCGGCCGATGTCGCACTTTCCCTGACGTCCGAGCGTATGGGGTATAAAAGCATCAGCCAACGCCATCTTCCTTAGTCTTTCTTGCCGCGTGGTGCCCAAAGCAGAAGCAGTTCGCAAGTGCCGGTCGGCCAGCTCCTGTGATTCAGCTACCGAAGACTTCGAAAAAGCTAAGTACCCCATTGGGGACTCTTTCTTGCCTCAGCCGATGTCAGATAAAGTAAATAATTGTTTAACTTGTGGGAAACAAATACCTCATAAGGATTTCCACTCTTACTGCCTCCCTTGATTAGGCCCAGAACACGACGTCTCGGCCTGCTCAGCCTGTGCTTCCTTCAACCGACGAACTCTTAGACGTCGGTTGGAGTTTGCAGAGGAATTCTTTGAGGCTAATTTTGCGTACAAGATGCCGTCGGAGACTCCGACTTCGCATGTGGTGAAAAAACGGAAGGACAAGGACCGACGCACGGGGTTTCGGCTGAAACCACGGTTAGGCCTACCGCGAGTGTCTCGGTTTCGGCCGAATCAGAGTCCTCGGTGCTTCCTTTAACCGAATCCACGCAACCGACTACCTCGGCCCTGGAGGCCCCGGCCGAGTCGGTTATTGAATTACCTACCGAAACCGGTGTCCAGGAAATGTCCGACACCATTCCTTTAGACAAGTCTACTCCTGCATGTGGTGCAGCCAGACCCCCTGCATCCATGTCCATTAAGGCCTTTTCTAGGGCTAAAGCTGCTAAACTTGCTAAAGCTTTGCCTCTCAAGATTACCTCTCAGAGACCTTCTACTGGCTCTCAGATTCTCAGCCTAGCAGAGGATCCTTATCTCTTTAATTAGAGGTTCTCAACCTCACCCGGACAGGGGCTCTCAACCAGCACCAGACAAAAGGCCCAGGGCTGAGCCCTCTGACCCCCACTCTTCAGATGAGTCTACGGATGGATCTGTGTTGTCAGATCACCAGGAGGAGGCTTATTCGGCCTACGAGGATTCTGATGCTGAACAGTCTATTCCTTCGGCCTCCCCTTCTGAAGAGTTTTCATTTGGTGAGACACTGCACTATATGAGAGAACATTTTCAATGGCAGGGCCAGGAATTTTCTGATTCTAGAAAGAGATTAAGGACCTTTTTACATTTACCTCAGCATAGGCCTTTAGCTATACCTCCTGTTTTGAATGTTATTGATGATGTGTACTCTGATGCTAGTACAGCCCTTGATTCCCTCCCTCCGGCTCCTGCCAAACCTGATAGATACTACAGGGTCCCGGATTCTCATCTACATCTGTACAAGGCCCACTCTGCAGACCCAGAAACTATTTCCCAGGGCCCAAAAGGGGTTGCAGCTGCCACTGCTAAAAATCCTCTTCCTTCTGAAAGGGAGTTCTAGAGCTTTAGAGAGACGGGGAAAGAAAGTATATACTTCTGCAACTCTTTCCATGAGGGCATTAAATTTCATATGATTCAGTACCAAGAGTATTTATTAGATGAATTGCATAAGAAGCTTTCCTCTTCTGAACCCCTTGACCGTAAATCACTTCAGGATCTGGTACATAACTCACAGCAGGTTAGCAACCATTTTTTGCAGTGTGGTTATGATGCACTGGAAGCTTCATGTAGGTCAGCTATGACAGGGGCAGTTACACGTAGGCATGCCTGGTTGAAGGAACAAACTTTACCAGACCATGTTAAAGCTAAGCTCCTGGATGCTCCAATGGAAAAACAAAAATTATTTGGTTCCTCGGCTCAGGAGGTCTTAAAGAAGTTTGAAGAAAAGGCAAAATCTGTGCAAACAGTCAAGGACTTTCTGCAAGTACAACCACCGAGATTCAGCAGAAATTGGCCTACTAAGAATTGGTCCTTTCCGGACGCGGACAGATCCCAGAGAGGCAGGAACAGGCGTGCCAGAGGTAGAGGGCAAGCTAGAGGCTCCTACAGAGGCCGTCAGTGGCAACTTCCCAACCAGAGAGGTAGTGCAGGAACAGCAACAGCAACTGCTACACCAGGACAGACTCAATGACTTTATTTTGACTCCGCCGACCAGGGTTCAGTTAGAAGCACCATTGGGCGGAAAGCTTTCTTTATTCTCAAAAAATTGGCATTACATCACAAGGGACACATGGACACTGCAAATAATAGACAAAGGATACAGGTTCCATTTCCACACATTGCCAAAAAGAAAAGGAATGCCAGACCTGCCACCAAATCAGAGGGCAGAGGCTTTGAAGCAAATCAACAAATTAATACAAATGAAAGCCATAGAAAAGGTACCCCTTTCAGATCAAGGCCAAGGATTTTATTCCAGATTATTCCTTGTTCCAAGAAAAGAAAATCAATGGAGGCCTATTCTCGACCTGTCCGCACTGAATACTTACCTCATTGTGCCAAAATTCAAGATGCTGACCCTACAGCAACTTCTTCCCATGCTGGGCAAGGAGTCATGGCTGGTGACTCTAGATCTCAAGGAGGCATACCTGCATATCCCTATTTGACAAAGTTGCAGAAGACACCTCAGATTTCTTGCAGGATCAGAGCATTATCAATTCTCAGCATTGCCCTTTGGCTTATCTACTGCGCCCAGAGTATTTACGAAATGCCTGGCATCAGTAATTGCACACTGCAGACTTCAGGTGATTCAAATCTACCCATATCTGGACGACTGCCTTATTCAAGCGGACAACAAGGAAAATTTGTTAAAGGATTTGGACTATGCCATTCACCTATTACAGGCCTTGGGATACACAGTCAACATCCAAAAATCAAGACTTGTTCCATCCCAAAGAATAACCTTTTTGGGTGCAGATCTAGACACAACCACCCAAATGGCCTTTCTCACAGAAGAAAAACAAAAACAACTTCCGGATTACTTCAAGAATCTGACAAGACAAACTCAGCTGACTGCAAGGAAAATCCTGCAGGCCCTGGGTTACATGGCATCCTGCATAATTCTGATTCCACAAGCCAGGCTGCATATGAGAGAATTGCAATGGTACCTAAGGAGTGTATGGACTCAGCACAGTCACAGTTTAGAAACTTTGATCCCACTCATTCCTTGCCTTCAAAAGGAATTCCTGTGGTGGGCTCAAGCCTGCCAGTCCAACAGAGGGTTGCCTTTTAACAAACCAAAAGCAAACCAAACCATCACCACGGATGCTTCAGACCGAGGTTGGGGAGCACACATGGAGGACAAATGTATCCAAGGGCTATGGTCTCAAGGACAGCTGCGCATGCACATAAACCAAAAGGAAATGCTGGCAGTGATGCACGCAATCGAGGCCTTCAAACCTTTCCTTCATCGAGGCCACCTGTTAATAAGGACAGACAACACCACAGTTATGTGGTACATAAACAAGCAAGGAGGCACGCATTCCTACCCTCTATGCAGACTGGCCATGAATCTTTGGGAACTTTGCTTGAAACTCAATATACAACTACAGTCCCAGTTTGTGCCAGGGAAAGGCAATACACTGGCAGACACCTTAAGCAGAACTACCATGGATGCACACGAATGGATGCTGCACCCAGACATCTTCTTACTCATAACACAATCATGGGGAAGGCCGGAGATAGATTTGTTCGCCTCACCCCACAATCATCAACTGAAGACATTCTGCTCAAGGACATACCACCCACAAGCATGGAAGGTGGACTCCCTCTTTCAGCTGGAAAGCTCTAAAAGTCTGTGCTTTCCCACCACTCCCATTAATGTCCAAGGTTTTACTGAAGATCAGGGCAGAACAGCCAAGAGTGATTCTGATAGCTCCAGACTGGCCAAGGCAGCACTGGTACCCACTGTTGAAGAGCATGTCACAGACGAAACCGTGGCCTCTCCCCCTATGGCCACTTCTTCTGACGCAGAACAATTTCAAGATCCTGCATCCCAACTTGAAAACCTTGCAGCTAACTGCCTGGAGAATACCATGACCCCTCCTCAGAATAGCTTATCACAGAGAGTAAAGGACATTATTATGGAAGCTTGCCGGCCTTCCACAAGGAAGGCATACTCAGCAAAATGGAAAAGATTTCTCATTTGGAACACAACAAAAGGCCTAGATGTGACAGTGATGAGCATGGCGCATATACTGGAATACTTAGCAGAATTGTTTCACAATGGCCTGTCTTATTCTTCCATTAAGATACATGCCTCAGCAATTTCAGCAGAATACAATGTCGATCCACCTATCTTCTCGCATCCTCTCAAGACAATTTCTGAGAGGAATCAAAAACATCAATCCTCCAAGGAAACCACCTTTACCTACTTGGGACCTTAACTTTGTGCTGGAGAAACTAACACTTCCTCCCTTTGAACCAGCAGCATCGGCGGATCTACAGTTTCTGTCTTGGAAAACTGCATTCCTTCTGGCCATAACTTCAGCAAGAAGAGTATCTGAGTTACAAGCTTTAATGGCAGTGCAGCCATTTCTTATTTTCCATCAAGACAGAGTTCTAGGGTATCCTTGAACCAAGCAATTCACTTGCCTACATTCTTCCCAAATCCACAAAATAAAGGGGAGAAACTTCTGCACACTCTGGATATACACAGACAATTACGCTACTATTTGGACAGAACTAAAAGTTACAGAAAGACTGACCAACTGTTTGTAGCATATGCTGCTGGGGCACAAGGAAAAGCAATTTCCAAACAGACAATTTCAAAATGGATAGGAAATTGCATTTGTTTTTGTTGCTCCTTTCATGGAAAGGACTGTTCTGCAAACATTAGACCTCATTCCACGAGAGCCACAGCCACCACTACAGCCTTCCTAAGAGGGGTGGCTACCAAGGACATTTTAGAAGCTGCTACATGGCGCACCGTGCATACATTTGCCAAGCATTACAATTTACCTTTATACTCCAGATCCAGAGCAGGTTTTGCTACAGCAGTCCTGCAGGGTATCTTAACTACACCATCCTTTTCTTAGTACCTCCACCCCCAGATTGGCTATGGTATTCTACCCATATGTTATGACTGCAGATGCATCCTTGAAGGACATAGTACAGTTTTGTACCTACCATAAATGTAGATGTCCGATAGGTATGCATCTGCAGTCAGGTTTACCCTCCCTCCCCTCTGTGGTATTCCTAGGGTGCTTACCCCTCTGTTAGCTAGCTGAGGGATCTATTATGGTGTATTTGTTTGTGTATATATATATATATATATATATATATGTGTGTGTGTATATTTTTGAAAATGTTTGGAATTTATTGCATTTCTCCAAATTTAGCCTTCCTAGAGGGCACCTGGCATCTGGGGCAAGAAACACTGAGGAAGATGGCGTCGGCTGATGCTTTTATACCCCAGACGCTCTGATGTCGGGGAAAGTGCGACATCAGCCGAGGCCAGACCCAGACATTGGAATCCGGCCGACCGAAGGGCTGCCTGAGGCAGGACAACCCATATGTTATGACTGCAGATGCATACCTATCGGACATCTACATTTATGGTAGGTACAAAACTGTACTTTCCTGCACCTCAGGTTTGCCACTACTGAGCTATACCATACACACATTGCTGTGGATATTTCCTTATGTGACTTCTGTTTTGTACGTTTTTTTGCAATAAACAATTATGTCCTGTATTTTTGCTGTCTCTGGTGATGCCTTGTGTGTCCAGCTTATTGATGAAAGGGTCTTTGGACCAGCCCACCTGCCAAGTTAACAAATGACAGATGAATGCATCTTTTTTTTTTTTCTTATGTGGTCCTTTTTCTGACCCAGCACTGAATACTACTCTCCCTTCTGGACTAAGATGAAACCTGCTCCTTGTATGGAGCTGGTCTCCCTGCCATGTCTCTCCCATCCTGCTGGTGTTCCTAAATTGTCTCCCTTGTCCACTTTTCTCTCCGGTCATTATACTCTGTAATTTTCTTTCTTCAAGTATGCTTGCTGTAGGCAAAGGTTACATTTCTGAGAATGCTTTGTCTGGATATTTCTCTTGTCATCTCTCTGCTACTTTAGCTATCTGTTCTGATAGGTCTTGGAACATAAGGGGTTCATGAAACTGCTTTGTGTCTCTATCAGCAAGAATACAATTGTGGTTGTGATTCTAACAAAAGTGCAAGTTTTAAGAACTATACAGTTGGTGGAACCAGTAACCAACAGTGATTATGCCATTCTCTGGTTTAAAGATTACAGGTTATGAATGCAAAAAACAATGGGGGTACTATTTGTGAGGAACAGGTTATGTAAGACTGGGAGAAAAAAATCCCACTATCTTACTTCACTGTCTCTTTGGTTCTAATGTGAAGGAATGTACTTTTCTACCCAGTCTGTAACAAGGGCATTCAATTCATGTCTGTTTGCAGCAGGGTGCTGCAGTAGCTGGCAAAGTGGTTTGTTTTTGCGTCACAGCTTCAGGTTCTGGTATTCATTCATGATTTCCATTGTCTGTCGGTTTTTATGTTCTGTTGCAGTTTCTCTGTGTACTGTTTATGGCCAAAGAAATAGAGATTGACAGATTATGAATTGTGCGCACACACACACACACACACACACACACACACACACAGGTGTGTGTGTGTAGGTTAGAAAGTCAAACACAGTTGCATGAAATGAACATGACTGAGCCAGGATGCTCTAATCTTGTAAGCATGAAGAGGTGGGAAAAAAAAACATTACAGCTGTACTCCCCACACCCCTTGTTACTTGTGTATTCTATCTCCAAGATTGTACTGCAGTGGGGGAAAGGATCAAAACCTCAATCCCCACTGCACCACAGTTCAGCACAGTTAAGGTTCTGGTAAAAAGAGACACTTTTCTGTTTCATTTTCTCAGCTCAAGCTTACAAGATTTTCGAGCATTTCTTCTCAGTCTTACAAGTTTCATGCTATTGATTTTTCTAACTTTAAGCTGGAACCATATACACTTTTGCCATTGCAGCTCTGGTTGTAGCTAACAGGGGTCCACAATGATTTCCTTTACGTAATTAACAAATTAAGTGAAGATGTGACATGAATTGTAACTTAAGTTTGTGTTTGCAGTCTTGCTGAAGTTTACTTTTAAATTCCTTTTTTTTTTAGCAAGCATTAAGCCCTTCTCATCATTCATCCTGGAACTTAGTTGATCATAGTGTTTGATAGCCTTGCTCAAATATAGAAGACTGTCTGAGACTCTCTTCATTTGGAAAGTATTATAGCTTTGTTTTTGTAACTTTTTGATTTTAATTAACAGGAGTGTCGTCGAAATACGTTGATAAAGGATAGGATGAGGGAACAGTGCATCTCAACTCTGGTGGACTCATGGTATCAGATCCTTTGCATTTATCAAGCCAGTAACTCAGAAATAATTTGTCAGTGCCTTGAGGTTGTTGGTGCCTATGTGTCATGGATAGATTTGAGCTTCATAGCAAATGACAGGTATGTTAAAAAAAGTAACTTTTTTAATGGACTTTTTTTTAAAATACCTTAATATTATGACGTACTATATGAAAGTAACATACATTTATAAAAATCAGTATATGCCACAACTTTGTATACTTTTATATAAGTATGGTTTGGAAAACTATCTTGGCATTTGGAACTTATCATAACTACTGTTGAAGTTTATTTCCTCTAACACAGAACTAGCATTTCGGTTTACTGTTCTTAAATACTCATTATTAATGCTTGTGAAAACAGAGTTCTATAAATAGGTACTTCCCAAAAGGTTTTCACTGTTGAACATCAAACAACTTCTGGTTTATTTTCAGAAAATAGTTCAAATGGTCGTATGTAATAGGCCCTTCCTTAGAATTGATGTTCTTCTTGTTTCACTGTTGCAATCATAACTGTAGGGTGTTCCTGCCGGCAGGCAGCCCGAGGTCGGCCAGAATTCCAAAGTCTGGGTCCGGCGTCAGCTGTATCAGCAAGTACCCTGACATCAGAACGCAGAGGTATAAAGCTGACAGCCGACGCCATCTTCTCCAGTCTTTCTTGCCGTGCAGTGGAAAGCAGCTCGCAAGTCGTTGGTTGGCGCATTCAGGACAACGTACTTTGATTGTCGTCGGTCCGAAGTTTCAACTTCTCTTCTCAAGCTAAGTACCCTGTTGGGGAATCTTTTTCTTGCTCCTCCGATATCAGAAAAAGTTAATAATTGTATAGCGTGTGGAAAACAAGTACCTCATAAAGATTTCCACTCTTACTGTCTACCTTGCTTGGGCCCTGACCACGGCGTTTCTTGCTGTCGGTTCTGTGCCAGGTTTAATTCTCGCACTATCAAGCATAGGTACGAATTGGCCTTGAATTATTTCGGTAGACGATTCAATTACAGGATGTCGTCGGATACTTTACCGACAACTGGAATTCAAAAGAAACGCAAGGACCAAGGATAGGCCTCCGAGGTCCAAACAGGATACTTTGCAGCCGGAGCCAGCTTCGGGTTCGGCGGTCATCAGTGAGGCGCTTTTGCAGCCCCTGTCGTCCGCCACTTCGGAACTGATGGCTGACATGGACTCCCATGGGGAGCCATCTAGGCCTAGTATTTTATCTGTTGCAGGACCTTCGGACGTCGCTCCTTCAGATGGTCCGGAACCGCTGTGCAGGTACCGGCTTCTGAGGGAGTTTTCAGGCCTTCTCATATCACTATTTCTACAAAGGCAAAGTCAAAGACTCCTGTAAAACCTATGATTTCTTCTCAAGCTGCTTCGGATACAGCTCCCAAGACCCAGAAGCAGTTACTACGGATGGCTGAGGATTTACTTACAATAATTAGGAGTTCTCACCCTCCTCCTGAAAAAAGGCCTAGACAGGATATACCTTATGATTCCTCTGATCAGGCTTCTGTGTCTTCTGTCTCTTCCTCTGACCAGGATTATTCTTTTCCTCCTTATGAGGATTCTGATGCAGAGGACTCTATTCCCTCTGCCTCTCCCCCTGAAGATTTCTCTTTTGGGGAAACCTTACATGAGATGAGAGAGCACTTTCATTGGGAAGGTCAGGATTATTCTGCTTCCAAGAAGAGACTTAGGGAATTTCTCCTTCTCCCTCAACACAGGCCTTTGGCTATTCCTCCTGTACTTGATATTGTGGATGATGCTTTTTCTGAAGCTAACCTGAATCCTGATTCCTTGCCGCCTGCTCCTTCTAAACCTGATAGATTTGACAGAGTCCCTGATTCCCATCAATTCTTATTTAAGAACCCTTCTGCAGATCCTGAAACTATTTCTCAGGGTTCTAAGGCTGCTAAGGCCGCTTCATCCAAAAATCCTATTCCCTCTGAAAAGGATTCTCGTGCCTTGGACAGGTGGGGCAAAAATGTTTATACTTCTGCTACTCTTTCTATTAGAGCTTTAAATTGCCAGTTTCACATGTTCAAGTATCAGCAATTTCTTTTGTCTGTTTTAAAGCAAAGGCTTTTTACCTTTCCTGCATGTGCAGAGGACAAGGAGTTACAGGATGTATTGCATGCAACTGAACAAGTTAGCAAACATAGTTTACATTGTGGTTTTGATGCCTTGGAAGCTTCTTGCAGGGCCGCAGCCTCTGGTACTGTTATCAGGAGACGTGCTTGGCTTCGTGAGCAGAATTTACCTGAGCAGGTTAAGGCTAAACTGTTAGATGCCCCTGTTCAGCATGATGTTTTATTTGGATCCAAGGCTGAGGAGGTTATTAAAAAGATGGAAGAAAAAGCAAAATCTATGCAGACTGTTAAAGATTTCTTACAGGTTCAGCCTCCTAGATTTTCTAGAAATTGGCCCTCCAAAAATTGGTCCTTTCCCACGTCTGACAGGCCTCAAAGGGGAAGATATAGACGCTCCAGAGGTCGGGCGCAGGCTCAGGCCTCTTACAGGTCCAGACAGTGGACTGCTTCTTCACCTAGGAGGGGAGAAGGCAGACCTCAATCACAAAGGAAGCAGACCCAATGACTCTCTCGGTTGGGCTACAGGTCCTCCTTGCCTGGAAGCCCCTCTTGGAGGAAAACTTTCTCTTTTCTACCAAAATTGGACTCATATTACCCAGGACAAATGGGTTTTAGACGTGATTTTAAGAGGCTACAAATTCCACTTTCATACTTTGCCAAGGTCTTCCAGTTGGCCAGATCTGCCAAAACATCAATGGTCAGAGGCCTTAAATCAAGTGGACGCTTTACTGGCCATGAGAGCCATAGAACCTGTTCCACTTCCAGAGATGGGAAAAGGTTTTTACTCAAGACTATTTCTGGTCCCAAGAAAACAAAACTCATGGAGACCTATTCTGGACCTCTCAGTATTAAATACCTTTCTGGAGATTCCAAAATTCAAGATGCTTACTCTGCAACAACTTCTTCCCATGCTCTCCCAGGATGCTTGGATGGTGACATTGGGCTTGAAGGAAGCCTATTTACACATTCCCATCAGACAGGAACGCAGAAAATACCTCAGATTCAAGGCAGGCTCGAGACACTTTCAATTCTCTGTACTGCCCTTTGGCTTATCTACTGCGCCCAGAGTCTTTACCAAGTGTCTGGCTCCAGTAGTAGCTTACTGCAGACTCCAAGGGATTCTTATTTACCCCTATCTGGACGACTGCCTTATTCAGGCGGACAGCAAGGATCTTTGACTTCAACATCTGCAGTTTGTTCAGCGTCTTCTCCTACTACTGGGATTTTCAGTGAACACAAAAAAGTCACATTTGATCCCCTCTCAACAAATGATCTTCTTGGGAGCTCTTCTAAACACAAGCTTGCAAAGGGCCTTCCTTGCTCCAGAAAAACAAGTACAACTGGCATCAATTGTCAAGACCTTGGCTACTTTAACTCAGCTCACTGCAAGGAAATTCCTGCAGGCATTGGGCTACATGGCTTCTTGCATCCTGTTGATACCAAATACAAGGCTTCATATGAGAAAACTTCAATGGTACCTAAAGAGTGTATGGTCTCAGCATCACCACAGTCTGGATACAATGATACCTCTGATTCCCTGCCTCCAAAAAGAGTTCCTTTGGTGGTCCAGGACTTGTGCTTTAAACAAAGGGAATCCCTTTCGTCTGTGTCATCCTTCTCAGACCATAACCACAGACGCTTCGGATTATGCTTGGGGAGCTCATTTTCTAGACATTTGCCAGCAGGGCTCTTGGACAAAGAAGCATCTTCCCTGGCACATCAACTTGAAGGAAATGTTGGCAGTCCAAAATGCTCTTCTAGCCTTCCAGAATCTTTTGCAACCAGGACATCTACTGATTCGTACAGACAATACCACAGTCATGTGGTACATAAACAAGCAAGGGGGCTCTCACTCTTACCCCCTTTGCAGACTAGCCATGAGTCTATGGGACACAGCTCTAACTCTGAATCTGCATCTTCAAGCTCAATTCATTCCAGGAAAACAGAATCTCTTAGCAGACAGCCTAAGCAGAAATCTTTTGGATCCTCACGAATGGATGCTGGACCCCAACTTATTCAACAGGATTACGGCAGTTTGGGGTTGTCCTCTGATAGATCTGTTTGCATCCCATCTCAATCATCAGTTGCCTCTCTTTTGCACCAGGTCCTTCCACAAAAAAGCTTGGAAAGTGGATGCCCTGTCTTTCAGCTGGAGGAATCTTTCGGGATATGCCTTCCCTCCTCTTCCTCTTCTGCCTCGGGTGTTACTGAAAATAAAACAGGACAAACCCAGGATAATCATTCTGATAGCTCCAAATTGGCCTCGGCAGTTTTGGTATCCAACTTTGACACCTGTTCTTGGAACCTCCATGGATTCTGCCTCTGTCTCCTTCTCTTCTGTCCCAGCATCAGGGTCAGATGCTACACTCTCAAATCAAGACTCTATGCCTTGAAGCTTGGCTCTATAAGGGCCTTTGATTCCTTCTGCTCTTCCCAAACAAGTTTTGGATGTTCTCTTAGAAGCTAGGCGGCCTAGCACTAGAAAATCTTATGCTTCTAAATGGAAAAGATTTTGTATTTGGATGCGGGATCGAGGTTCTGATACTTTTTTGCCTGATATTTCCTCCATTTTACTTTACTTCTCAGACCTTTTGCTTAAAGGCCTCTCCTTTTCTTCCATCAAAATCCATGCTTCTGCTATCTCGGCTCATTTCAACACTGATCCCCCCCATCTTTTCTCACCAGCTGGTGAGACAATTCTTGAGAAGGGCTAAGAATTTAAGACCACCCAGGACTCCTCCTGTTCCTGCTTGGGATCTTAATTATGTTTTGGAGAAACTTACTTTACCTCCCTTTGAGCCTGCTGCTGCTTCAGATATCAAGTTCTTATCCTGGAAGACAGCTATCTTATTAGCATTGACTTCTGCCAGAAGGGTGTCAGAGTTGCAAGCTCTCATGGCTGTGGAACCATACCTTATTTTCCACCAAGACAGAGTTGCCTTGAGGACCAATCCTACTTTTATGCCTAAGGTGATTTCTAAAGTGGCTTTAAATCAGACTATTCACCTTCCTACTTTCTTTCCAAATCCTCAAAACAAAGGGGAAAGGATTTTGCATTCATTGGACATACACAGACAACTACGATTTTACCTGGACAAAACTAAAGATTTCAGAAAATCTGATCAGTTGCTTATCTCTTATGCCTCCAGCTCTCTAGGCAAGGCTATTTCAAAACAAACTATTTCCAAATGGATTGCTCATGGGATAAGGTTTTGTTACTCTCACTTTGGGAAACAGATTCCAGGTACTGTTAGAAGTCATTATACTAGAGCAGCTGCCACTTCAGCAGCTTTTCTCAGAGGAGTTCCTACCAAGGACATTTTGGAAGCTGCCACTTGGAGTTCAGCGCATACTTTTTCTAAGCACTATAATCTCCCTTTATACTCTAAGTCTAGGGCAGGTTTTGCCTCTGCTGTCTTGCAGGGTCTTCTGGCTGCCCCTTCTTCTGCCTAACCTCCTCCCTCCTACAGAGCTTTGGGATTCCACCCTACAGTTATGACTGCAACAGTGAAACACTAAGAACATAGTACAGTTGTGTACTCCTACCATAAATGTAGATGTTAGTGTCTTCACTGTTGCAGTCGGTGTTTCCCTCCCACCAATCCCCTCTTATTTTTTGCTTGTTCCATCTCCCTCTTCCTTTGTGGTGTATTTGTGTTTCTTTTTGGGACACCTTTTGGTTATTTTGGGGGCTTCTGACATCTGGGGCAAGAAAGGCTGGAGAAGATGGCGTCGGCTGTCAGCTTTATACCTCTGCGTTCTGACGTCAGGGTACTTGCTGGTACAGCCGACGCCGGACCCAGACTTTGGAATTCTGGCCGACCTCGGGCTGCCTGCCGGCAGGAACACCCTACAGTTATGACTGCAACAGTGAAGACACTCGAACATCTACATTTATGGTAGGTGTACACAACTGTACTTTTTGGCTGACGTATTCCCAGGTCTCCAGCTGCATTGCTTAAGGCATTTAAACTTTCATACAAACACACAGCACACCTCATGTGATCAAGAGGGCTCATCCAGTCCCATGCTGACCATTTTTTTTTCTGTCTCTACATATCTCAGTCTTAGTGTGCTTCACAGTCAAGGTCATCTGTTGATGCCAAAAAGTCTAAGCACTCCATGTGTCTGTGATTGTGAGGAAGTGATCCAGAAACTACATCTACTACATGAGAAAGGAGCACATTATTTTCAAGTCTGCATAAAATGCCAGGTCTTAAACCCAGCTGCTTGACAAAGGCAAGATGAGAGAAGCTTCAGATGTATCTCTGTTCCAACACTGACTGATAAGATGGTACTGTCAACATGATGGAGAAGCTTTGGAAACCAGAGAGAAAAGACAAGATAAGGGGGGGTCAGATTCAGAGATAGTTGCTGGTGTTCCATTACATATCCCAGTCAGTATCTTTGTTGAGCTCTGCCTTGAATAACAAGTGTTTGAGCCACATCCAAGTTGGAAGAGGATTTTGCCTCCAAACATCCACATTTAGGAACACATTCTGAGGATTGCTGCACCAGCCACTCAGAAGTCAAGCAGAAAACTAATCCTGCCAAGAAGAGCAGGCCCTTGTGCAGGACAGCAGTGGCTGAGACAAGGGCAGTACATATCTGGGGACTGTAGACTGAATCTGAAAAATTTACCTACTCTAGTGGTCAGCACTTAGCATCCTATTTTTTCAGGGTTTTTATATCTTTCACAATTTTTCTAGTCTTTGAGTGAGGGGGCTGCCAGGAAAGAGAGAGTATTTTCTCACTTAAGCTGAAATCTGCAGTAAAGGGGAGGTTATGGCTTTCCCTTCAAGTGGAAAGTTGATCAACTTGAAACGTATCAGCAAGATGATTATTTCTGCAGTACATATGGCAATTGACTGATTCTTCATTTAAGCTGCTTCAACCATAGCTCTCAACCATCCATCTGCAAAATGAGGAAAATCACATCTTATAATGTGGAACAACTAACAGCTTCAACTAGGAACTTCACAGGCTGGTTAAAATTTGCTAGTTTATACTTATAAAAAGTTCCTTTAATGAATTAATATGATTTAGTAATATTTACCATGGATGTCCGTTAAAATTCATAGCACTGAATGTGGTTCAGACCCATTTAGTGTGGAACGTCAAGGAACATTAGTTTTGTAATACCCCAAATCAGGAACGTTCCTCATAATGTCGCACACTTGAGAAGGTATGGCTTCAGCTGTCACTTGCTTTCTCTTTATAAAGCATGTAAATGAGCACTGAGTGAAGTTAGGCCTTATGCAAAACTGAATCCTTTTGTATCAGTTTTTGCTTCCCTGATAAGAACAACTTGGCCAGTAGCATTCTCCTGTATTAGGATGACAGTACAGACCTTTTGAACACAAATAAGAATTGTCTTATAAAAGTCAAAGTAGAAAACATTTTTTAAACTAAATAACTTTAATGCACTGTCCTGTTAAGCTTTGAGAACTGCACTTGACTAATTTTTATACTGCTAAAACATGTTTTCTCATTTAACTAAACCAATTCCAAATACCTAGTAAGTTATTTAAAGGCACTCTGACCCACTCCCATTTTCTTTTCTTTTTATTAAACTTTTTTTTCTGTAGCATGTCTTTCTGATATTAAAATTCCTTGAGTATTAAACATATTGTTAGAGCATAGTAAAACTAGTTGCTTGCTAATAAGCTTTTTTTTTTTTGTTTTTTTTACCAAGTTCCAGAACTTCATGATGAACACATCACACACTTACAGAAACAATGAGTGCTTAGACACTGATTAGTCAATACATTTTATTATAAAAAATTGTAGTCATTCTTATAATTGTCCAATAGTTTGCAATGTTTGTATTATTTTATTAAAATTATAGCTCAGAGACTTGCACAAATGCAGTTTCACATTTATAGTTATTCCTACAGATCCTAGTATGAGAAACTGCTGTAAAAAATTAAAAGTGCTGTAAACCCTGCCTCAAAGGCATTTCCGGATGTTCATTAGATCATACTGAGACATCAAGTGCTGAAGGGCACTCAGGCTTTGGATGGACCATATGACTGGGTGTACACTTAATCAGTCATACAGCAAATATCCTTCCATGCCTTAATTTTTACAGTATGTGAGAAATTCTGTGTAGTTACATAACAGAATTGTCTCCCTTTAACAGGGAGATTGGATGTGCCCAAGGTTTTGCATGACAATTATTTCTATAGTAGATTTGACTTGGTAGGAGAAAACTGGCTCATTTATTTTCAAAGCATTATTCTTTGGAAATGCAGTGCCCCCTGCCAACTCAGGAGTTTTTTCTCAGACTTTTATTCTCTCATGTTAAGTTGATAGCATTAGTAATCTGTTACTTTGTAGAGAATTTGAATTTGCTTAATTTCATGATGAGTTATGTACTGCTTGTCATTTTTCATCTGGTGAATGGCTTTCCTTTTCTCCATGTAACTCCCATCTGTCTAGATCAGACTTGGATGGCCATCTGTAAATGGTAACTGTTAAGATTTCCTCTTCTGGTATAACCAGCTTGGCACACTGGAAAATCTTAATTCGTACGCCCGGGGGTGCAATTTCCCTTGCCTTTGTATGGTTCATATTGTATTGCACACTTGATAGGAACGCATTTTCAGCCTTTGCTCTCATTTTTTTTTCTTTCAGTTACAATTTGATTGCCATGAAATTCTTATATTTAAACCTTAATTGCAGAAATATTTACAGTATATTTACAGTCTACAGATACCGAGCCTGGTAAGATACTGCCTCAGTCTACAATTCCTGGAAGAGGTGCAGAGAAGAAACTTGATATAAATTTCCAAGCCAATAACCCATAGGATAGAAAGTTGGAAAACAGAGGCTGAAAATACCCCTTTTACAGTAGACATCCTTGGAGGCTGGATAAAATGGGTAAACCAGTTGGGTCCAGACATGGTTCGAATCCACATCTTTAAAATCCATTCTTTTGACTACATCTAACTCCTAAAATGGTACTTTCTTTCCCTTTGCTGTCAAGGAAGAACTTTCACTTAGTTCTAATCAGGGCAGTGAAGATGTCCTCTCGGCACGAACCTTTAGGGAAGAGTCTTGCAGTTCCAGTACTGGCATCAAGTGTGTCTGGAGCAGCACTTCAGCAAAGCCAGCTCACACTGAGTAAATCAAGAAGCTCCCAAGTAAAGGCTTGGTGACAATAGTAGATCAAGTAGTGCATTCCTGTTAAGTTTCAGTGGGGTAAGGAAGACTTGTGTGACAGAGCTTGGGGACTTCTGCAGGTTATTCTGTGGGCTTACGTTGATACCTTTAGCAGGCATGCTTTTACTGCTTGGTGAAATCTGCTTTTCTTTTTTTTTTTTTTTTTTTTTTAAATGTTTGGAAGCACATCCATAAGCGAATAAGATTCATTTCATTGCCAGCACATTCATGCACCTGCCCTCCTACATGCACCTCCTTGGGAGGAGACCACCATTCCTCAACACCGAGGTCCCACCTGTGATTAACTTGTTGCCTTCTACTATGTAAGAATCTGATGCTGTCTGACACTAAGGGTGGTGAAATTCCATCTTCTGTTATCCTTTCCTTAGGAGACTAGTGGTGTCTCAAACTGACAAAAATGAGGTCTAAAATTCCTGTTGCACCTCTCTAGACTACACTTTTCTGGATAGATGTGCAAGCTTGCAATGTCCTCTGACTTCGTTGTTGTTCTCATTCTCTCCCTCCTCCAGGCTAATCTTGTATTTTGGAAAGGATGAAGGAACATTCTTTCTGTGGATATTCTGCTGAAGGATGCCATTTATGCAACCTGAATGATGATCATAGTGTTTCACTGTTGCAGTCATTACATTTGGGTAATCCTGCTGGCAGGTTGCCCTCAGTCGGCCTGAATTCTAAAGTCTTGGGTCCTGCGTCGGCTGTCGTCGCCCCTTCCCTGACGTCAGGTCATCAGGGGTATAAAAGAAGCAGCCAATACCATTTTCTTTAGACTTTCTTGCAGTGCGGTGCCCAAAGCAGAAGCAGTTCGCAAGTGCCGGTTGGCCGACTCCTGAGATTTTCGAGTTCGAATTTCAGATCCGAAGTCTTCACTAAAGCTAAGTACCCCGTTGGGGAAACTTTTTTCTTGCTCCAGAACTGATGTCAGAAAAAGTTAATAATTGTATTTCTTGTGGGAAGCAAATACCTCATAAGGACTTTCATTATTACTGTATTCCTTGCCTAGGCCCTGATCATAATTTTCTGGGTTGTCGGTTTTGTGCTAGATTTAACCAGCGCACTAAGTGTCGGTATGATTATGCTTTAAACTACTTTGGACGCAGATTTAATTATGCAGAAATGTCGTCGGAAAGCCATCCGACTACCGGAGTTCACAAAACACACAAAAAAAGAAAAAGAAAGACAACTGAGGTCCAAAACCGACGAAGCTTCTCCTAAGCCAGTCGCTGGTTCTCAGTGAGGCGCTTTCGCAGCCCCTGACTACCGCTACTTTAGAGTCGCAGGCCGGTACTGACTCCCATGTGGAGTCGGCCATGCTGCTGGAAACTCAAAGTATTGGAGCCTTGGACGCTAATCCTTCAGATGGGTTTGGAGCCGCTGAGCAGGCACCGGCTTCTGCGGGTATATTCAGACCCAAACACCTAAACATTAAACCAACTTCAAAGGCAAAGACTATAGTACCTTTAAAGGCAAAGAAGCAACCTCAAGAGCCACGTGGACAGGCCTCCATGCCCAAAAAACAAATGCTTAAAATGGCCGAAGACTTGATTACCTTGATCAGGGGTTCCCATCTCTCTCCTGATAAGAGGCCTAGGCAAGAGACTGACTATGAATCTTCAGATCAGGTTTCCATTTCTTCTGATTCCTCTTCTGATCAGGAATATTATCTCTCCCTCCCCTCCCCCCCCCATGAGGATTGAGGCTGAAGAATCCATACCTTCCGCTTCTCCTCCTGAGGATTATTCTTTTGGGGAAACCTTAGATACCATGAGGGAGCATTTCCACTGTGAAAGCCAAGAATTTTCATAGTCTAAAAAGAGGCTCAGGGATTTCCTGTTACTACCTCTGCACAAGCCACTAGCCATCCCTCCTATGTTGAACGTTGTAGATGTGTTTTCAGAGTCGAGCCTTACCCCTGACTCCTTACCTCCAGCTCCTGTTAAGCCTGACAGATATTACAGGGTTCCTGACTAACATAAATTTCTTTTTAAAAACCCTGCTGCAGACCCAGAAACTATTTCTCAGGGTCCCAAGGGTGTTGAGGCTTCTATTGCAAAAAACCCTACCCCTTCTGATAGGGATTCTAGGGCACTGGATAGATGGGGAAAAAGGTTTACACATCTGCTACCTTGGCTATAAGGGCCTTAAACTGTCAGTTTCGTATGCTCAAATATCAGCAACATGTCATGGCATTGCTTAAACAGAAAATGTTGTTAAATTCTGAATGTGCAGATAACAAGGAAATGCAGGATATATTACATGCAGCTGAACAAGTTAGAAAGCATACTTTGCAATGTGGTTTTGATTCTTTAGAGGCCTCTTGCAGGGCCACAGTTACTGGTTCTATAATTAGAAGGCATGCTTGGTTAAAGGAACAAAATCTGCCTGATAATGTTAAAGTTGAATTATTAGATGCACCTTTACAGCATGATTCTTTGTTTGGTGTTAAGCAGAAGAGGTGTTAAAGAAAATGGAGGACAAGGCTAAATCTCTGCAAACGGTCAAAGATTTCTTACAAGTACAGCCACCTAGGTTCAGTAGACACTGGCCAACAAAGAATTGGTCCTTTACAGTGTCAGACAGACCTCAAAGGGGCAGACCCTGATGCCCTAGAGGCAGATCCCAGGCTCAAGGTTCATACAGGTCAAAGCAATGGGTTGCTTCTACCTCCAAAAGTGGAGAAGACAAATCACAACCTTTCAGGAAACAGTCCCAATGACTTCCCCCTGCCTGCACCAAGCACTTATTTCCTGGCAGCACCCTTGGGGGGAAAATTAGCACTTTTTTCTCAAAATTGGCACATTATAATCCAGGACAATTGGGTTCTAAATATCATGTTGCAAGGCTACAAGTTCCATTTCCATACCCTGCCAAAGACAAACGGCTGGCCAGATCTGCTAAAAAAATCAATGGGCAGAGGCACACAAACAAGTCTCATCCCTCATGGACATGAGGGCCATTCAGCAAGTGCCAGAGCAAGAGCGGGGACAAGGATTTTACTCAAGAATGTTCTTGGTACCCAGAAAGGACAAGGCCTGGAGGCCAATACTGGACCTATCAATTCTGAATACATTCCTGGATATACCAAAATTAAAATGTTGACTTTGCAGCAGCTACTGCCCATGCTGGGCAAGAACGCTTGGCTTGTAACTTTAGACCTAAAAGAGGCATACTTGCATGTCCCAATCAGACAAGTATGCAGAAGATACCTCAGATTCAAGGCTGGCTCAGTGTTACCAATTCTCTGCACTGCCCTTTGGCTTATCTACTGCACCCAGGGTCTTTACAAAGTGCCTGGCACCAGTAATTGCGTTCTGCAGACAGAGGAATACAAATATATCCTTAATTGGACGACTTTCTAATTCAAGCAGAGAACAAGGACATTCTTCTACAGCATCTGGCATTTGTGGAAAAACTTCTAACATGCCTAGGGTACACAGTCAGTGAAAAGAAATCAAAACTAGTACCCTCTCAAGAGATAATATTCCTGGGTGCAAGCTTAAATACAACTGCCCAGATGGCTTATCTCACGCCAGACAAACAAAGACAACTGACTACCTACTTCAAAATGTTAGCAACAAAGGCCCAGTTATCTGCAAGAAAAATTCTGCAGGCTTTGGGCTTCATGGCATCCTGCATCCTACTAATTCCATATGCAAGACTGCATACGAGGAAACTTCAGTGGTACCTAAAAAGTGTTTGGACTCAACATTGCCACAGCCTGGAAACTATAATTACTCTCATTCCCTGCCTGCAACAGGAGTTTTGATGGTGGGCAAAGGCTTGTCACAAAACAAGGGACAGCCATTCACATTACCTCCAGCCAGGCAAACACTAACAACGGATGCGTCAGATTATGCCTGGGGGGCCCACATGGCAGGAAGATGCATTCTGGGAACATGGACCTCAAACCAAATGCATCTACATATCAATCAAAAAGAGATGCTAGCTGTTCAAAATGCCCTGACAGCCTTCAAGGACCTACTTCAACCAGGACAACTACTGATGGACAGACAACACCACTGTCATGTGGTATATAAACAAGCATGGGGGCACACATTCTTACCCCCTTTGCAGACTAGCCATGACTTTGTGGGACACAACATTGACTTACCAAGTACATCCACAGGCACAATTACTGCCAGGAAGGAAAACTACTCTGGCAGACGAACTAAGCAGAAACCTCATGGATCCCCACAAGTGGCAGCTGGATCCACAAGTCTTCAGCATGATAACAAGGAAATGGGGATGCCCGGACATAGATCTGTTTGCTTCTCCTCACAACTAACAACTACAGAGATTCTGCACAAGGATTTATCACAGACAAGCATGGAAAGTGGACGCCCTATCCTTCAGCTGGAAAAACCTATCAGTGTATGCCTTTCCCCCTCTGCCTCTCCTCCCCAAGGTACTCCTAAAGGTCAGACAGGAGAAGCCAAAGATGATACTGATTGCACCAGACTGGCACCGCCAGCATTGGTACCCAATATTAAGGAGCTTGTCTCAATGCCCAGCTTGGACCCTACCACAAGGACCGCATCTACTGTCCCTGCAAAACAATCAGATCCTACACAGCCAGCTCAGGACTTTAAACCTGGCAGCATGGCAGATAATGTAATCATACAAAACACACCTCTCAGCAAAGCTGTGATGGATGTCATTTTGGAAGCCAGAAGGCCTAGTACTAGAAAATCTTATGCTGGGAAATGGAAGAGATTCTGTGCTTGGAACCAGGCACAAGGAACAGATACAGCTGTGCCAAATATTCCTCAGATTTTACAATACGTAACTGAGATGCTGGACAAAGGCCTATCTTTCTCATCTATTAAAATTCATGCCTCTGCCATTTCGGCTCATTACAATGTAGAGCCACCAATCTTTTCTCACCCCTTATTAAAACAGTACCACAGAGGAGCCAAAAATTTAAGGCCTCCAAGGAGATCACCAATTCCTGCATGGGACCTCAACTATGTCTTGGAAAAACTCACACTGCCTCCTTTTGAGCCAGCTGCTACTGCTGATTTAAAGTTTTTATCTTGGAAAACAGCTCTGCTCCTAGCAATAACTTCTGCAAGACAAGTTTCAGAGCTACAGGCACTCATGGCTGTGGAACCTTTTGTCATTTTTTATCCTGACATGGTCTCCCTGAGGACAAACCCAACATTTATGCCTAAAGTGGTGTCCAGTGTGGCTCTTAACCAAACCATTCATCTGACAACTTTTTATCCAAATCCACAGAACAAGGTGGAAAGAATTCTGCATTCTTTGGACGTACACAGCTTAGATTCTACTTGGATAGAACCAAAGTTTTCAGAAAAACAGAGTAATTACTAGTGACATATGCTGCAGGATCACAAGGAAAGGCCATCTCAAAGCAGACTATTTCAAAATGGATAGGCCACTGCATTTGTTTCTGCTTCTTATACCATGGAAAGCCAGTGCCTAAGGGCATTAGGCCACATTCCACCCGAGCTGCAGCCACTTCAGCAGCCTTTCTCAGGAGTACCAACCAAAGACATTTTAGAGGCAGATACTTGGAGTTCAGTGCACACCTTTACAAAGCACTATCATCTGCCACTCTACTCTAAATCCAGGGCAGGCTTTGCCACTGCAGTTCTGCAGGGCCTCATAGCCGCTCCTAATGCTGTTTAGCTCCAGCCTCCCAACCATAGCTTTGGGAATCTACCCAAATGTAATGACTGCAACAGTGAAACACGAAGAACATAGTACAGTTGTGTACACTTAACATAAATGTAGATGTTAGAGTGTATTCACTGTTGCAGTCCAGGTTACCCACCCGCCATCCCCCTTTTTTCTTCTGATAGAACCGATTTTTCCTTCTCTGATTTATACAACCTATGTGGTGTATTTGCTGGTGGATGAAGGTAAAGTTTATATTGCTGCATGTTATTTTATATATAGATATGAATTTTGAATACCCTTTTGAGGGCCACCTGACATCTGTGGCAAGAAAAACTAAAGAAAATGGCGTCGGCTGCTTCTTTTAAAATCCTGATGACCTGACGTCAGGGAAGGGGTGACGACAGCCGATGCAGGACCTAAGACTTTGGAATTCAGGCTGACTGAGGGCAGCCTGTCAGCAGGATTACCCAAATGTAATGACTGCAACAGTTAATACACTTGAACATCTACATTTATAGTAAGTATACACAACTGTACTTTCCATTTGCTTTTAGGAAAGAATATTGACTAATGTATCCCCTCTCCCATGCAATATGCAATATCTGTTGTAGTGAGAATGCCAGAGCAGTTTTCTGTGTGTTGTCAGTGCAACATGTGCTGTCAGCAAATTAGCAAAAGGTTTGTGTGGGCTAAGATTAGCAGTGGTAACATTCTCCTCCTCTATTTTAGGTGTCTGTATCTCTAAATTTTCTCATCTGTCCCATTTCCAGTTATCAGTGGTGGACCTGTTTGTGTAAAAGTTGGCAGGTCTCTAATACTGGGAACAAGGAGTTTCTGAGAATGACCTTTAAGTGGCCTTTCATGTAGCCCACTGCAGTTTTGGCTGTGATTTGGGCAAAGTGCACAGGAATGACCACACTTGATGGCATGGCTAAGATTGCCTTCCGTTTAGGTTTAAACTGAGTAAGCCAGTCTGGATCCCCCCATCCTAAGATGAGTGATTTTGTGAGGCAGGCTGCGTGAGATTTAATGGAAAACCTACAGTACAGGAAGTATGTTTTGAGTGTTGCGGTGAGTCTGAAGTGGCCACCCTTAACCTTCCCCATTATACATTAATGCCATTAGTTAAGGCTGAGTTTTATAAAATGAGGCCATGTAGATGTCCAGCATCTTTGCCCCTCTGATTCCACCAGTGAAATTGCTAAAAAAAAAAAAATAGAATTTGCAGGAATAGCCCCAACAATCCTGATTACCCCTAAGGACTGCCAGTAGGAGATTGCTTTTCGTAGCTCACCCCACATTGGCGAACTAGCAACAAGAACCTGTGGCTTCTTATTTTGGTCTTAAGGCAGCCAAGTGTTGGCTCTTTTGGTTCTTTCCTTGAAAGAGTTCCTGTAAAGCATTACATAATATTTGCAGGGCTTTTGCAACAGGCTTGGATTCTGGTCCTCTGAGATTGCTCTTTCTGAGAAAGGCATACATTTTACTTTAATTCTCCTGTTTCTCTTTCCAAAAGGAATGCATGGTTTCTTTCAGTACATTTTGTATGTTAGTTTTAGCCTATGACTTTCGACAGTCATCTGCTTGTTGCCGCATTCATTCGACATGATCCGACTCCTTTTGGCGTACAAGTACCTTATGTTCTCGAAGAATGTTTCTACAGTTCATTCCTGGTTAGCTTTACTTTCATTATATAGTGTTTGTTCTCTCCTCTTTATCCAGAATGTTTATCAAAATGCATGCCATACTAAATGAGGAGAAGGGACACAGCATCAATGGGACCGGATGGTGTCCCGGGCTGTGTGCTACATGAACTCCAAGAGAAACTAAACCCACACATAAGGCTGCTGTTTAATCTTAGCCTTACTACAGGATCGCACCAAAGAGTGGCGTACGGCAACAGTGGTCCCACTTCACAAAGGCGGTGCTTCTACGGACCCTGGAAATTACCACCCCATAAGCTTGACGAGCCTGGTCTCCAAAGCTATGGAGAGGATCATTATGGAACTCATAAACAAAGACGTTGGCCACCTACAGACATTGGATCCTACCCAGTTTGGCTTTGTCAAGGGCAGATCCTGCCTTTTGAACTTGGTCGACTTTTTTGAAACAGTCACTAAGGCCATTGATGAGGGTAAGGCAGTTCACACAGCCTACCTTGACCTTGCAAAAGCCTTTGACACAATACCCCACTCGGGCATCATAGACAAACTCACCAGCTTAAATATAAACCCATATGTCACAAGATGGGTTGCAAACTGGCTCAAGGACAGAACCCACAGGGTCAGAGTTGCTGGAGCTATGTCAGACTCTAAGCCAGTCACAAGCGGTGTCCCACAGGGCTCAGTCCTGGGACCCCTCTTGTTTGGCATTTATTTTTCCGAGGTACAGGCAAACATAGGAAGATTGTGGCTGACAAAGTTCGCAGATGACTGCAAACTGGGCGCCATAATTGATACTCCAGTGGACACAAACATCCTTCAGAGAGGCCTCATAGAAACGGATAATTGGTACCAGAGCCATGGCCTTAAGCTGAACGCCAAAAAATGTATAGTCATACCCTTTGGGAAAAACAAGGTACCGACAAATTACCACATAGGTGGTAATCCATTAAGTAAGTACGGAAGAGGTAATCAGGGACGTAGGGACCCAGGCTGACAGTAACCTCTCATTTGACACTCACATTGCCAAAGTGGTTAGGAAGACCTTCTATATTGCCCACCTTATCATGAAGGGTTTCACATCTAGATCGAGAGGTCATTGTGCCCCTGTACTCTTCTCTTATCAGGCCAATGATTGAGTACAATGCCCCGTTTGGGATGTATATCACCCGACACCTGCAGCAGTTGGAAAGACACTAAAAGTTCCTTACCAAGAGGATAAAGGGTCTTAAACATATGTCATATGCTGCCCGACTGAAAAAACTCCAGCTCTATTCAGTCGCATACCGCCTACTCAGAGGTGATCTGTGCCTGATGTATAAGGCCATGTCCAATCCTAAATTAATGGACATGCTCCACCTCAAAAAATCCAAATCCATCAGAGCCATGAGAACAAGTGACTTAAACCTCAACACAGAAATAAATAGAATGTGCTGCAGGGACAGATTCATAGCCCAGAGGCTCCCTACACTCTGGAACAGAATCCCAGTCCATGTTAGGCAGAGTCCCTCACTGACTCTATTCAAGAGAAATCTCAACGAGTGGATGGGAGATCGTAGGTTTACCCCAGGGGTCATCTCTGTGTCACTACTAGACAGAGGCATAGTAAACTAAACCCTAAAAGGGCGTAGTATTCTCATCCTAAGGGGTGGTGTAAGCCACATACACTCTGGCTAGGCTTATAAATGCCCTAGGGCAGATAGCCTAGTATGAACCTATTTGGTTGCTCCTTGCACAGTGACTACTCCATTACAGCACTCCCTGGTAGTGACCTTTAACTGGGTCCTATCACAATTGCAGTCTGTAAATGTACGCAGAAATAGCAAACACTTTGGCCGCATTTGTGATTGCTTTTATCTTGGTTGAGTTCATTCCTCCACATCAGATAGAAAGTCATACCCTGGGCATCCTGATTTGGGACTCTGAGATAAGTGAGAATACAGACGTTTATCTGCATTCTGTGATTTGTGGTAGCAACTGTTTTCACTGTCCTATTTGCCCACATGTAGATGTGGCTGCGTCATGTAGCTGTGAGGGGCTAGTGGCTGCAGAGTTATGTTCCCCAAAACTTTTTATTTCAGATTCTTGTCACTACATTGTGTCCACTAATTAAAAAGTACATTTCCCCTGTGGCTAAATTCATTGCTGTGTCTGATCATTTAAATCCTTCTAAATATCATTCTCGAACAGGAAAATTGAAGAGGAACAGAAAAAAATTGGATCTGATATCCTTTTCATTCTCCCTCAACAAATGGGTTATGGATCTGCTCATTGGATCTGACTCTACCTCAGACTTTGGCTCCAACTCTCGAGCTACTCCCTTTACCCATAATGCCCTAGTCTGTCCCCAGTATCTCAGATCTTGTTTCCCATCATCGTGCTCAGACGTAGAGTTCTTCTCTGGAGCATTTTTGTCAATTTTTTTCGCAAGTGGAGTTGACTTTAGTTTCTTCTTTCCTTTAAATTCCGCTCTTTGTTATTACAACCTCCTGCTTAGCTTTAAGGTTCTGTTTCTACATTAGAGTTATTTCTATAATTTTTTGTAGTATATTCTCTTGTTACCATGGTTGGTATTCCTCAATCTCTACCCTTATGTCTTTTATCCTCTGTTAGAGGGTAATTCCTCATTACCATTGCTTGTGTTTTCTTCTTTCTATTCTAAACTGTTTCTTAATTATTAAAAAAAAAAAAAAAAAAAAGTTTATTCTTTTCTAGTTTTGCCTCATCGTACCTGTCTTCAGCTGTCTTGGCTGACAAGCCAACAATATTTAAAAAAATTAATTTGTGTGCACAGAATCCTTAATTCAGATGCCCACAAGGAGTGTGTATATTGCCTTGGAGCAGCTCGTCTCAGTGCCATCTGCTCTGTATGTGCTACCTTTAACACTAGAGCATTAACTGTTAGATGAGGGCAAACTCATTTTGAAGAGTCTACTTCCTCTTTCAGCCACTTCTTCAGTGGCTTAAACCCCCCATTAAATCCTGTAAAACTCCTGAGGAGCATAGTAGGCTCTCCCCTTTGAAGTCCCTCAGGACTTCCTTGAAACCACCTCTGAAAGTTGCAGAAATATCGGATTTGATGTCTTCAGACCAGAAGATACATACTTTGGATCTGATTATTTCAGCTAGTCGAACAGCTCAGGTTTCAGATCCAGCAGCTCAGGTTTCAGATCCCAAGTACTCTGATCCAAAACCTAGTACATCATATACTCCAGAGCTCACTCCCACAGTTCATTTTGGATGCATTTCCCCTTCATGCAAACTCCTCCCCCCAAAAAAAAACACTCAAGGCCCCAGTCTACCACATCTGCAGAAGTCTTTCTGAAGTGGGCATGGATGATAGGATGATGTGAAAATTCCTCAGATCTGAGATCCAGATGGGGTAATTTCTTCGGGTTACTACTCGTACAGTAATATTTTCTTCTCTGATCCATTTTTTGGTTTTGGAATCCCAGCATCCGACATCTCGCAGAAGTCCTGCGTCTGATCTAAAGATAATCACCTTTGACTCTGACAGCATCCCTGACCATTTCCGCACCTGTATCTTCGGATTGGAATAGGTGTCTGAGCTGAAACATCGAATCCATGGGGCTGTGGTCTACTCCAGTGTTATCAGATCGAACCCTGCCCCCTTGGAAACTTGGTGCTGGACAGCTTGGTTCCAGTTCCCCCCTCCAGGCACAGATCTGTTCAGAGTCATGATCTAACCTTAGCAGCAAGAACAACAGCAAAGCAACAAAACAGCAGCAGCAAGTACAATGAAGAACAAAGACCAGGAACAATGAATTCAATGTATTCCTCTCTGACGTCTCTGCATATGCCTTCTTGGAGTACACAGTTAATTCACACCACTCACTCATTTTATATACACTATTAAATAGGCAATTAAACAATAAAGTAATCATTTAATACCATGAAACACTTGAAAAGCATTTCAAGTTGCCAATTAAAAGCAACATTCATACCCTTTGGAAACAAAGTATCAAACTTTAACATATACACTGCTTCTTTATAAAGAAGTTTATTCTTGCTGATGCCCCCCCTGCAAAAAAAATCGCACTCGTCTTTTTCTAAAATTGTTGCTTGTTAAACCATGAACAGAACTACCATGTGACTCCAAAAAATGTTGTGCCACTGAACTCTGTTCCTTTTTAATTGATTTTAATTTGTTGATTTTAATTGGCATGCCAAGACGTTAGAGAAAAAAATTCATTGGGTTCCTGGTCTCTGTTTGTCATGATCTACCCATGCTGGAAGTCTCTGCCTCAGTGCGGGTGGCCATGGCTTCTCCAGGTCCATCTGCCTTCGAGGTTGTGGAAGGTTCATTTTCTATTTCTAGCAATCCCTCAGATCCACTCCCTTTTCCCTCTTTGATTCTGAGCTCTGAGTCCATCAGGCCTATTGTACTGGGGCAACCAGTTCCCCCTCTCTGATACCTCCCCTAAATGTCCCCCAGAAGATATTCATTGGAAGACATTCAAGAGGAGGCACATAGATTCTCCATTGGAATCTTTCACTGAGGATACTGCTTTTGAGGAAGAACAGTCCCCCATACCACCACTTGATGTCTCCTTAGGCAGAAAGTTAGTTGGTTTTAGGATGATCCTTCTCCAGAGGAATTGGCATTTTTCGAAACTTTTGGTTCTGGCCCATCTACTTCTTGGGTTACTAACCCCTCCCACTGGATGATCTCATTGATTTAGTGTCTTGCTGGATATGGAGGGAGATTGATTCTGTTGAGCCTATACAGAGACCTGAAAATTTCCTAGGACTCCCTAAAGATAAAACCCCCTGGAGCAAAGGAGTCCCAATAGACGCTGTGATGATGGTGGTGGCCACTAAAAAAGATCTAGCAGAACAGAGCTCATCTATCCAACTGTCCAACACCGTTTAGAGCACTGACTGTTTTGGAAAGTGAGTCTTTGCTACAGTGACATTTGCCTTAAGTTCTCTTAACTACTTGGCACATTTTACAAGACTGCAAAGAGATTTGACCAAAGAACTGTCAAATTCTTTCTCAGTCCAAAAGATCATCTCAGCTGGCCACTTTTTTGTCAGTTTCCAGTGTGACTATGAGGCTGATCTCTGACATAGCTGAAGGCACTTCATAGGATGCTGCTTAAGGCATTGCAGAAAGGAGGCATCCTTGGATGCGGCTGTGATATTGTGGAGCCTTTTCAAGAAATCTTTCATTAATACTTCCTTTGATGGAAATCTTTGGTCCATTTGTGAAAGAAATGCTTACCTGCAGCAAACAAAAAGGAAAGACCTTGTGTGCCGTGAGAATCCACTTTTCTACTCCTCAACGAACCTTCTTCTATAAATGAGTGATGTAAGAAAATGTGGTTTTGCAAATCTATGGGAACTTTCCAAGATCTGTGTAGGGACCAGAGGCGGCAGTTCTAATGGTAGATGTTGCCCTAGAGGCAGAGGATGCCTGTAACATCAGGGTTTCTGTGATTTTCCAGATGGATCCTTTCAGTGCTCCTGAAGTGCTGCCTGACTGCCTACCTCAGGCAGTTGAGGGACAGTTGTCCTTGCACCCAGTCACCTGGGATATTATAACAAAAGATTCCTAGGTGCTAAAAATCATATCCAGAGGTTACTTCATAGCATTTTTCCAACCCCCAATCTACAGCAGAAAAAGCTTCCCAGTGTTCCACCCAATCAGAGGAAGGCAGCCGCCCAGGAAATTCAGAGAGTCATCTATGAGGTCCCACCAGACCGAATAGGATTTGGAACTTAATCGTACTTTTTCATGCCCAAAAGACAGGGGACCTGAGACCAGTTTTGGATCTGAACAAATTGAATCATTACATGAAAAAGTCAAAGTTCCAAATGATCACAGTCCAGTCCTTTCTGCCATTTCTTTGCAAGGATGATTGGATGTACTCTGTAGATCTTCATAGTGCATATTACTTCAAAATAAACAGGTACTGCGAAAATTATGCTTTTAGCTGGGAACCAGTCAATACCATTTCAGAGCCCTACCATTTGGACTCACCACAGGCCCCAGGATGTTCACCAAATGTATGGCAGTGGTGGCAGCTCACTTGAGACTAAAAGGATTCAGAGTGTTTTTCCATATTTAGGTGACTGGCTCCTCAGTCGTCGTTGTCCCCCTCCCAAATATCTCCAACAGTTCAGGGACTATTTACTCCAGATTTGCCATTCACTGGGAATAACAATCAGTTACTCCAAGTCAAATTGACTCCAGTACACAGCCTGGCATTTATTGATGGACATCTGAACATGACAACACGAACTGCATCCTTACTAACTCATCGCATAGGCGCACACAGATGTCAGGTTCATCAGCTTCTTTTCCATCCATCCTCTCCAGCCCAATTCCTTCTTCAAGTGCTGGGAACTATGGCAGCAGCAGTAGTACTTCTTTTCTTATTACAATACTGTGTGTTTTTCATTGGACTCTAGCTATTCAGTGGTGTATTCTTCAACAACCTGTATCTCTTCCAGTCAAGCTTCCACCGATTTGTAAGCACCGCATCCATTGGTTGGTCAGTCAGATGACATTTATCTAGGTCGACCCTTTGTTCTATTGCCCCTGCACTGGCCTCGGTGACTACGAGTGCATTACTTAGGATAGTCCAAGGCACGTGGTCTCTGCAAGAAACCAATTCACATATTGTTCTGGAAATGAACAGTCCTGTTAAAACTGCAGGGATTTCAAGATGCTCTTCCTCTAGGGGCTATTTCAAGTTCAGACTGACACCATGTTTTTGGTCTAGTACATCAACAAACAAGAGGGAATCTGGTCTTACCCTCTATGCAGAGAGTCTTTGAGATTGTGGTAATAGGCTATCTCCACCAACTGCTGTCTGGTTGCATCGCACATTCCTGGATACCCTAAGTACTGATAGAAAAAGTAAGCAGGTCCTTTCTGATGCCTCATGAGTGGTCTCTCAAACAGTCAGTGGCAGAGGAAATTTTATTTCACTGGGGCCATCCTTACTGTGACCTGTTTGCCTCCCCCACAACAAGTGCAGCAAGATGTTCTTCGTGTTTCACTGTTGCAGTAATTACATTTGGGTAATCAGCTGGCAGGTTGCCCTCAGTCGGCCTGAATTCCTTAGTCTTGGGTCCTGCGTCGGTTGCTGTCTTCTCTTCCATGACGTCAAGTCGTCAGGGGTATAAAACATGCAGCCAACGCCATTTTCTTTAGTCTTTCTTGCCGCGCGGTGCCTGAGGCAGAAGCATTTCGCAAGTGCCTGTCGGCCAACTACTGAAATATTTGAGTTGAGTTTCAGAACCAAAGTCTTCACTAAAGCTAAGTACCCCATTGGGGAAACTTTTTTCTTGCTTTTTACCGATGTCAGAAAAAGTTAATAATTGCATTACTTGTGGAAAGCAAATGCCTCATAAGGATTTCCATTTATACTGCATTCCTTGCCTAGGCCCTGATCACAAGGTGCCTAGCTGTCTGTTTTGTGCTATATTTAACCAACGTACTATTAAGCGTCAGTATATTTTTGCATCAAAGTATTTTGGAAACAGATTTAACTACCCAGAAATGTCATCGGATAGCAATCAGACTACCGGAGTACATAAAAAACGCAAAGAAAAGGGCAGAGAAAGGCAGTCGAGATCCAAAAATCTGTTAACCAGCTTACTGTGTAATTTAATTTAATCCTGACTTGCACTCTGGATTCTCTAACCTGTGGAACTTGTTTAACTTGCTTACTTATGTAATCTCTAAGTAGTCTGTTTGTATTATGTAATGCTGTATCTGCTTACCCTTGGAGCTTTTCTCCCCGGGCCGCCTCTGAAAATGGACATGCATCCAGTTGGACTATCCCGGTCAACAAATGTAAAATAAAATAAATAAAAACGATGAAGCTTCTCTTAAGCCAGTCGCCGGTTTGCCGGTACTCAGTGAGGCGCTTTCATAGCCCCTGATACCTGCTACCTTTGAGTCGCAGGCCTCTACCGACACCCATGTGTAGATGCCACAAGATACTCAAGGTATTGGACTGGCGGATGCATCTCCCTTGGATGGGTCCAGAGCCACTGAGCAGGCACCGGCTTCTGAGGGTGTATTCAGACCTCAACATTTGTATATCAAACCGACAGCTGCAAAATCAAAGACAAAAGCAACTTCTAAAACTAAAAACGTGACTCATGATCCACGTGCACAGGCCTGTATGCCTAAAAAACAGATGATCAAAATGGCTGAAGACCTTATTACCTTGATCAGGGGTACCCATCCCCCTCCAGATAAGAGGCCTAGGCAAGACACTGATTAGGAATCTTCAGATCAGGTTTCTATTTCTTCTGATTCCTCTTCTGATCATGAATTATCTTTACCTCCCTATGAGGATTCTGATGCTGAGAAGTGTATTCCATCTGCATCTCCTCCTGAGGATTATTCATTTAGAGAAACCTTGCATACTTTGAGGGACCATTTTCACTGGGAGAGTCAAGACTTCTCAGAATCAAAAGAGAGGCTCACAGATTTCCTTCTCCCTCAGCACAAGTCTTTAGTTATTCTCCCTGTTTTAGACATTGTGGATGATATGTTTTCAGAGTCAAGCTTGACCCCTGACTCCTTACCTCCGGCTAGTAGTTTCCAACTTTGGAAACTACTACTGTGTGCTTGCCTCAAGCCCTCTTGCCTGCATTCCTGTTTTTGCAGTTACCTGTTTCAGTATTCCAAGTCCTTACCTCCGGCTCCCAGTAAGCCTGACAGAAATTACAGGGTCCCTGACTCGCATACATTTTTATTTAGAAACCCTGCTGCTGATCCTGAAACTATTTCACAGGGTCCAAAGGGAGTTAAGACCTCAGCAGCAAAAAATCCTACCTCCTCTGACAGGGATTCAAGGGCACTAGACAGATGGGGAAAAAAGGTTTATATATCTGCATCCTTGGCAATCAGGGCCTTAAACTGTCAATTTCATATGCTTAAGTACCAACAACATGTTATGGGATTGCTGAAACAGAAAATGATGATGATTTCAGAATGTGCAGAAAATAAAGAATTGCAGGAATTATTGCATGCAGCTGAACAAGTGGAAAAGCATACTTTGCAATGTGGTTTTGATTCTTTAGAGGCCTCCTGCAGGACCGCAGTTACTGGATCTGTGATTGAGGCATGCCTGGTTAAAGGAACAAAACTTGCCTGATCATGTTAAAGCTAAATTGCTAGATGCACCTTTACAGCATGACTCTCTGTATGGTATTAAGGCAGAAGAGGTTTTCTAGAAAATGGAAGACAAAGCTAAGTCTATGCAAACTGTTAAAGACTTTTTACAAGTGCAGCCACCAAGATTCAGTAGACACTGGCCTACAAAAAATTGGTCCTTTCCTGTGTCAGACAGAGCTCAAAGGGGCAAATACAGATGCCCTAAGGGTTCCAGATACCAGGCGCAAGACTCACACAGGTCAAAGCAATGGGGCGCTTCTATCTCCAAATTTGGAGGAGATAAAATGCAAACCTATAGAAAACAGTCCTAATGACTTCCCTCTGCCTTCGCCAAGCACTTATCTTTTGGCAGCACCCATAGGGGGAAAATTAGCACTTTTTGCTCAAAATTGGCAGTTAATACCCTGGACACAAGTGGGTGCTAAACATAGTATCTCAGGGATACAGATTCCATTTCCATACTCTGCCAATGGCAAATGGTTGGCCAGATCTGCAAAAAAATCAATGGGCAGAGGCACAGAAACAGGTTACGTCCCTCATGGATATGGGGGCCATTCATACAGTACGAGAACAGGAAAAAGGACAAGGTTTTTACTCAAGACTGTTCTTGGTACCCAGAAAGGACTAGGCCTGGTAGCCAATACTGGTTTTATCGATTTTGAACACATACCTGGACATTCCAAAATTCAAAATGCTGACTACAGTAGCTTCTGCCCATGCTGAGCAAGAATGCTTGGCTGGTGACATTAGACCTAAAAGAGGCATACCTGCATGCCTCAATAAGGCAGTTGTGCAGAAGATACCTCAGATTCACGGCTGGTTTAATGCATTACCAATTCTTTTGCACTGCCCCTTGGCTTATCTATGGTGCCCAGGGTCTTTACAAAGTGCCTGGCACCAGTAATTGCATTTTGCAGACAAAGAAATATTCATATATATATTTACTTGGACGACTGTCTCGTTCAAGCAGAGAACAAGGACATTCTTCTTCAACACCTGGCGTTTGTGAAAAGGCTTCTAACATGCCTAGGCTACACAATAAACGAAAAGAAATCACAACTGGCACCCTCTCAAAAGATCACATTTTTGGGTGCAAGCTTGAATACAACTGCCCAAATGGCTTACCTCACGCCAGACAAGCAAAGGCAACGGACTACTTCAAACTGATGGCAACAAAAACCCAGTTATCTGCAAGACAAATTCTGCAGGCTTTGGGCTTCATGGTATCCTGCATCCTACTGATTCCGTATGCAAGACTGCATATGAGGAAACTTTAATGGTACCTAAAAAGTTTATGGAGTCAACATTGTCACAGTCTGGAAACACCGATTCCTCTCATTCCCTGCCTACAACAGGAGTTTCTATGGTGGGCAAAGGCATGTCACCAAAACATGGGACGGGCCTTCACTCTACCCCCTGCCAGCCAAACGTTAACAGATGCATCAGATTATGCCTGGGGGGCCCACATGGCAGGAAGATGCATTCAGGGCATTTGGGCCCCAAAACAAATACATCTACATTTCAAGCAGAAAGAGATGCTAGCTGTTCAAATTGCCCTGTCAGCCTTCAAGGACTTAATTCATCCAGGGCATCTACTGATAAAGACGGACAGCACCACAGTCATGTGGTATATAAACAAGCAGGGGGGCACGCACTCATACCCCCTTTGCAGATTATCCGTGGCACTGTGGGACACAGCTTTGACTTACCAAATACATCTTCAAGCTCATTTCCTGCCGGGAAAGCAAAATACTCTGGCAGGCGATTTAAGCAGAAACCTTATGGATCCTCACGATTGGAAACTAGATTCACAAGTCTTCAGCATGATAACAAAGAAATGAGGGAGCCCAGACATGGATCTATTTGCCTCCCCTCAAAATTATCGATTGGAAAGATTCTGCACAAGGACTTGCCACAGACAAGCATGGAAAGCAGACGCCCTATCCTTCATTTGGAAAAACGTGTCAGTTTACGCCTTTCCTCAACTGCCTCTTCTTCCCAAGGTCCTCCTAAGTCAGACAAGAGAAACCAAAGATGATACTAATTGCCCGGACTGGCCCCGGCAATATTGGTACCCAATCCTAAGGAACTTGTCTCAATACCCAGCTTGGACCTTACCTCAAAGAACTCAACTACTGTCCCAGCAAAACAATCAGATCGTGCACAATCAACTCCTGACACTGAACCTGGCAGCATGGCTGATCATGTAGTTATACAAACGACACCTCTCAGTAAAGCTGTGATGAATGTCATTTTGGAAGCCAGAAGGCCTAGTACTAGAAACTCTTATGCTGATAAATGGAAGAGATTCTGTGTTTGGAATCAAGCACAAGGAACCGATACAGCAGAACCAAATATTCCTCAGATATTACAATCCTTGACTGAGATGCTTGACAAACTTCTATCTTTCTCATCAATTAAAATCCATGCCTCTGCCATTTCAGCTCAATACAATACAGAGCCACCAATCTTTTCCCATCCTTTACTAAAGCAGTATCTTAGAGGAGCCAAAAATTTAAGACCTCCTAGAAGATCTCCAATACCTGCATGGGACCTCAATTATGTGTTGGAAAAGCCCACCCTGCCTCGATTTGAACCAGCTGCTACTGCTGATATAAAGTTTTTATCATGGAAAACAGCTCTGCTACTAGCAATTACTTCAGCAAGAAGAGTCTCAGAGCTACAGGCCCTCATGGCTGTGGAGCCTTTTATCATATTTTACCCAGACAGGGTGTCTCTGAGAACAAATCCAACATTTATGCCTAAGGTGGTTTCCAGTGTGGCTCTTAAGCAAACTATTCATCTGCCAACCTTTTATCCAAATCCGCAGAACAAGGGGGAGAGAATTCTGCATTCCTTGGATGTACACAGACAACTAGGATTCTACTTGAGCAGCACTAAAGCTCGAAGAAAAACTGAGCAATTACTAGTGACATATGCTGCAGGATCTGAAGGAAAGGCTATTTCAAAGCAGACTATTTCAAAGTGGATAAGCCACTGCATTCATTTCTGCTACTTACACCATGGTAAACCTGTGCCCAAGGGCATTAGGTCTCATTCCACCAGAGCTGCAGCTACTTCAGCAGCCTTTCTCAGTGGAGTACCAACCAAAGACATTCTAGAGGCTGCTACTTTGGATTTCTGTTCACACCTTTACAAAGCATTATCATTTGCGCCTCTACTCTAAGTCCAGGGCAGGCTTTGCCACTGTAGTTCTGCAGGGCCTTATAGCCGCACCTAATGCTGTTTAGCTCCGGCCTCCCAACCATAGCTTTGGGATTCTACCCAAATGTAATGACTGCAACAGTGAAACACGAAGAACATAGTACAGTTGTGTACACTTACCATAAATGTAGATGTTCGAGTGTATTCACTGTTGCAGTCCAGGTTACCCGCCCACCACCCCCCTTTCATTCTGGAGTTTATCTTCTACAACCTATGTGGTGTATTTGCTTGTAGATGAAGGTAGTTTATATTGATGCATGTGTGTGTGTGTGTGTGTGTGTGTACATGTATGTATGTGTGTGTGTGTGTATATGTATATATATATATATATATATATATATATATATTTATTTATTGCTACCTTTTTGGGGGGGGCACCTGACATCTGGGGCAAGAAAAACTAAAGTAAATGGTGTCTGCTGCTTGTTTTATACCCCTGATGTCATGGAAGAGGAGACAGCAACCGACGCAGGACCCAAGACTTTGGAATTCAGGCCGACTGAGGGAAACCTGCCAGCAGATTACCTAAATGTAGTGACTGCAACAGTGAATACACTCGAACATCTACATTTATGGTAAGTGTACACAACTGTACTTTTCTTTTCACAAGATCAGATGTTGCTTGTGATTTCACCATTTCCTACTGTAAGTAGGTGCAAATTGTGCTTAAGGTAGTCCTTATACTCTAATGTTTTCTTTCCAGAAGCAATACTGTAGGATTGCATTTAATACATTGCATATTCTTGATACCATCCATTTTAATTATATTTGAAGAGGGTATGTGAGTTTGCAAAGACCAACAGTTTTTTTTTTTTTTTGTTCCAGATAAGGTGGGCCAGAGGGGTTAACTTAGCCTGAATAAACTCTAATGAAGTGGTTTACTCACTATATTTCCATTTGCAAACTTTTCTATAGAAAATGCTGTAGAGGTCACTTTGTTTCCCTCAGCTCCTATTTGACGTGTATGACTTTGAGCAAGGCACATTACCATTTATTTTATTATATTTTACAGTTTGATAAAAAGGTAAGTGGGCTGGTCTACTGACCCTTTTCAGTCACAACCTTGGTTCAAAAATACAGGAACTCAATATATTGATTACCTACATGCAAAGCATATACATTTCTTTAAAATGACTTCAAGTACAAAAGGTGACAGTATATTAATAAGCACATATGCATTGCAAGCATTAGTATAAAATATTTCATAACAGTATGAAATATTTATTTATTTATTTGAGTAGCACAAGAATTGCAGCAGTTTGCATGCATTCGCTGCATGAAGAAATAAACCTGAATTCTAAGAAATTTTGAATTGGAAAGGATATTTGCACTGAAGACTACAAAATTAATTATAGCATTTTAGTATTCTGTCAATTAGCCAGTATCAAAAAGGCAGGTGCCCTTTGATTAATTTTGTAGGAACAGTTTTTTTCACTAATCCTGGTGTTTCTGATGACATTTTGCTTTCATTTCATAGTGAGTTCCACATAGCTGGTCCAGCTCTAGCGAGGGATTTTTCTTCAGTAGCAAGTTAAAATTTGTTTAAGGAGTGATAGGGAAAGGTTGTCTGTAAAGGAGTGTCTTGGTTCCCTGATTTGAAGCAATTTCTTCCACGATGGGCAGTAAACTCGGTTTAGAATTTTAAATATCCGAGTAAAAATATGGTTCTTTTTTTGACTGAATGCTAACACTTCATGTCCATCGTTTTCTTAATCCCTGATGGTTAACGTAAATTTAAAGGATGCTTTTTCTATGCATTTTCATATAAAGGCACCAGAAGTGTTTTTTTGAATATGAAGAGCGGTGGGAGGTTGGGCTCAACCTACCAGTTTACCTCATTTTCCTTTAGTTACTGCTTCCAAGCTTTTTTACTTTAAGTCTGGCAGCAGTTATAGCACACTGGCAGAACCAAAGACATTTACCTCATCTTCCCCTGAGCACTAAATTCAGGTTCAGTTGTACAATGAGCTAGAGGACATTTACATACATTCTGGATTATTTCTAAAACTTGGTTCTCGCTCTGTCTCTCTCCCTTGCAGAAAAGTAATTTTTGAAGGCCTTACTGAACTCTCTCATTTGGAAGGTTTTCTTCAAGGATGAGTCTTTTGTGGCCCGTTATCCTCAGGTAGTGTTCCAGGGCAGCCATGTTTCATCAAACGTGTCTTAAGAATCCTCAGGTACATGGCATTGGCCATCCTTGTGACCTTCGTAGCAAAACTTCTCATAGGAAATCTATAGTGATACTTCAGAAATGTTCATTAGCATATCTCAAAGTCTGGAATAAACTCAGTGCTTTTGTATTTTTATTTAAGGTAGGTATTCCTGTGATGGAGTTAAGAGGTGTAGAGGGATCCAGTTGTCCTCATCAGGTAGACTGAGAATTGATTTCTGAGCATGAGTACCTCAGACAGTCTTGGGAAGCACACTCAGCAGAACTCAGAATGTAAGGCACATAGGACTGAAACTGCAAATAAACTTAAAGGAAATTATGAATTTAATTCTGGCACTTTGGGCTTTCAAGCCAATCTGAAAACTGAGTCTTACACTCGGTTAATGAAAAACCGTACAGTGACATGGTAACTTAAACATTCTTATCCCTTGTACTGGTTGGATGTACAGAAGTGGATAGGGGGCTTTTTGTCAGGCATTAGCTTTGAATGAATTGTGAAATCCTCCAGAACTAACTATGAATCCAAATTAGCTTCCTGTACTACAGACAACTATGAGGCGTTCTTTAGTTATATCCATAACCTAAAAGGAAAGGCTCAGATTTGTGCTGAACTGATAGTTGAAACCACATATACAGTGCCTGTGGACATTGCTAACGTCTTAGCCGACAAATTCCGTGAAAACTTCACTTCCCTTTTCCCACCACACTTACCCCAAGACATCCCTACTGGCTGCCCTTTACCCTGTATCTCTAAAGAGCAACTCGTGAACACCCTCTCTAAGGTCAAAAACACAGCATCCATGGGACCTGATAACATCCCAGGCTGTGTCCTGCACGGGCTCAAACAAAAATTAGCAATGCCATTGGGGACTCTCTTCAATCATAGTCTGAGCACTGGCTTTGTCCCAGCTGAATGGAAAAAGGCTACTTTTAACACCTTGTATAAAGGTGGTGCTTCCACTGACCCCAGGAACTGTAGACCTATTAACCTGACTAGCCATATCTGCAAGGCCATGGAGAGAATCATGGACCTTATCAACAAAGACATTAGTGACCTCCAGACACTTGACCCTACTCAATTTAGATTTGTTAAAGGGAGATCACGATGATTAAATCTGGTGGATGACTTTGAGACATTCACCAAGGCACTTGATGAGGGGAAATCTCTACAACCTACTTTGACTTGGCCAAGGCTATTGACACTGTCCCCTACTCGGGCATAATTGACAAACTCACCCAGCTAGGTATCAACCCGTATATCATTAGATGGGTCACTAAGTGACTCACTGATAGAACCCATGTAGTCAAAATAGGGGAATCCACCTCCAACAGCAGACCTGTAACCAGTGGTGTTCCACAGGGTTCAGTCCTGGGACCTCTACCGTTTGGAATCTGTTTCTCTGAAGTGCGAGCTAAAATAAAAGGTCTGCGGCTGACAAAGTTTGCTGATGACTGCAAACTGCGAGCGGTCATAGAATTTCCAAATTATGTCTGCATCCCTCAAGAGTCTTACACAAACAAATGACTGGTGCCAAAGTCATGGCCTTAAACTCAATGCAAAAAATTTATTATCCCTTTCAGTAAGAGTGATGTTCCTGCTAACCATCACATGAATAGCAGCACCGTAAGTATGCACTCAGTGGTGAGAGACCTGGGCACACCGGTTGACAGCAACCCTACCTTTGATCACCAAGTCTTTACAGTGTTAAGAAGGGCATTATATACTGCTCATCTCATAAGTTTGGGCATTGCCTCAGAAGGAAAAAAAAAAAGTTGTAATCTCTCTCTCTACTCTTCCCTCATCAGGCCAACACTGGAGTACAATGTCCCTTTTGGTATCTTCCTTTCTAAGCACCTGTCCAATTGGAGAGATGGAGAGACCACAAAGGTTCCTCACAAGGAAAATTCACGATGTTCATCGTGTTTCACTGTTGCAGTCATCACTGTAGGGTTCTTCCTGCCGGCAGGCAGCCCTCGGTCAGCCAGAATCCCAAAGTCTGGGTCCGGCGTCAGCTGTGTACTCACCCTCCCTGACGTCAGAGCGCCAGGGGTACAAAGCTCCCAGCCGACGCCATGTTCGCCAGTCTTTCTTGCGCGCGGTGGAAGCAGTTCGCAAGTACCGGTCGGCTGACTCCTGTTATTTTTGGTGCTTCATACCAAAGACATTCTTCTTTTCAAAGCTAAGTACCCCGTTGGGGAAACTTTTTTTCTTGCTCCAGACCGATGTCAGAAAAAGTTAATAATTGTATTTCATGTGGGAAGCAAATACCTCACTCTTACTGTATCCCTTGTCTAGGCCCTGACCACGACGTAGCTAGTTGTCGGTTTTGTGCTAGATTTAATCAACGTACTATTAAACGGAGATACAATTTTGCCTTTCATTACTTTGGGAGGCGATTTAATTATAACATTTCGTCGGACACGCTTCCGACTACTGGAGTTCATAAAAAGAGCAAGGATAAGGATAGGCCTCCGAGGTCCAAATCAGACAGTTTACAATCAGAGCCAGCTGCTGGTTAGGCCGTCGTCAGTGAGGTGCTTTCGCCACCCCTGTCGTCGGCCATTACAGAACCGCTTGCCGAAACTGACTCCCACGAGGAGCCAACTAGGCCTTAGAATACTCCAGGTGCAGGACCTTCGGATAATGCTCCCTCAGATGGGTCCAGAGCCGCTGTGCAGGTACCGGCTTCCGAGGGGGTTTTCAGGCCTACGCAGCTTCAGGTAAAGACAAAGGCAAAGACTCCTTCTAAAACAGACTCAAGCCCAGGCCTCCTCTGATCCGGGACCTAAATCTCAAAAACAAATGTTTAAAATGGTGGAGGACTTGCTAACTATGATTAGGGATTCGCATCCCCCTCCTGACAAAAGGCCAAGATAAGAATTGGATTATGAATCCTCTGATCAGGCATCTATCTCTTCAGTGTCTTCTTCTGAACAGGATTATACTTTCCCTCCTTATGAGGATTCTGATGCTGAGGAATCCATTCCTTCAGCTTCTCCTCCTTAGGATTATTCTTTTGGGGGAACTTTACATGACATGAGGGAACATTTTCACTGGGAAGGCCAGGAGTACTCTGAATCTAAGAGAAGGCTTAGGGATTTCATTCTTCTTCCCCAGTACAGACCCCTGGCTATTCCTCCTATTTTGGATATTGTGGATGATGTCTTTTCTGAGTCTAATTTAACTCCTGACTCCTTTCCTCTGGCCCCTGCTAAGCCTGATAGATATTACAGAGTCCCTGACTCACACCAGTTTCTTTATAAAAATTCTACTGCTGATCCAGAAACCATTTCTCAGGGTCCTAGGGGTGTTAAGGCCACCACTGCTAAGAACCCTATTCCGTCAGATAAGGATACTAGAGCTTTGGAGAGATGGGGCAAAAAAGTGTACACTTCTGCTACTTTATCTGTTAGGGCTTTAAATTGTCAATTTCAAATGTTGAAATATCAGCAATACCTTTTGTCTGTTATGAAACAAAAACTGGGTACCATTTCTGCATGTGCAGACAATAAGGAATTACATGATTTGATGCATACTACTGAGCAGGTGGGAAAACATACCTTACACTGTGGTTTTGATGCTTTGGAGGCTTCTTGCAGGGCGGCTGCCACTGGCATGGTCATTCGAAGGCATGCTTGGTTAAAGGAACAAAATCTGCCTGATCAATGAAAGCAAAGTTACTGGATGCTCCTGTTCAACATAATGTTTTGTTTGAGTCTAAGGCTGAAGAGGTTAAATATAAAATGGAGGATAAGGCAAAATCCATGCAAACGGTTAAGGATTTCTTACAAGTTCAGCCTCCTAGATTTAGCAGAAATTGGCCAGTTAAAAATTGGTCCTTTCCCAGCTCGGACAGGCCTCAGAGGGGTAGATATAGGCACCCCAGAGGGAGGGCCCAAGCACAAACCTCTTATAGACCTAGACAGTGGAGTGCTTCCACCCCCAGGGGTGGAGAAGAAAGGTCTCAACCTTACAGGAAACAGGCTCAATGACTCCCCCTGCATGTCTGCAGGAACCTCTCTCCTGGAAGCTCCTCTGGGAGGAAAACTTTCTCTTTTTCACCAAAATTGGACTTACATAACTCGAGACAAGTGGGTTCTGGATGTAGTTTTAAGAGGTTACAAATTCCACTTTCACACCTTACCAAAAACAAACGGATGGCCGGACCTACCAAAAACTCAATGGGCAGAGGCATTAAAACAGGTGAGGTCCCTCATGACTATGAGGGCCATAGAACTGGTTCCAAATTCAGAGACGGGACAAGGCTTTTATTCAAGACACTTTCTAGTTCCCAGAAAGCAAAATACTTGGAGACCCATCCTGGATCTGTCAGTCTTAAACACTTTCCTGGATATACCAAAGTTCAAGATGCTTACTCTGCAGCAGCTCCTGCCAATGTTGAGCAAAAATGCATGGATGGTGACATTGGATTTAAAGGAGGCTTTCCTACACATTCCTATCAGACAGGAGTGCAGAAGATACCTCAGGTTCAAGGCAGGCCCGAAACATTACCAAATCTCTGTACTGCCCTTTGGCTTGTCTACTGTGCCCAGGGTCTTTACCAAGTGCCTGGCACCAGTAGTAGTTTACTGCAGACTCAAGGGAATTCAAATTTACCCTCATCTGGACGACTGCCTTATTCAAGCAGACAGCAATGACATTTTACTCCAGCACCTGGAATTTGTTCAGAATCTACTCAAGTACTTTGGATTCACTGTGAACGTAAAAAAGTCAAATTTGACATCCACTCAACAGATAACTTTCCTGGGTGCCCTTTTAGACACAACAACCCAAATGGCATTCCTGACATCAGAAAAACAACTACAGCTGGCTTCAACTTTCAAAAGCCTGGCGTTAATGTCTCAGCTAACTGCAAGGAAATTCCTGCAGGTTTTGTGTTACATGGCTTCCTGCATCCTACTCATACCATGTGCAAGACTGCATATGAGGAAGATACAATGGTACCTAAAAAGCATATGGTCCCAGCATTGTCACAGTCTGGAAACAGTGATTGCTGTCTTGTCTTGCCTGCAAAAGGAATTCCATTGGTGGGCCATGGCATGTCTTCAAAACAAAGGGAAAACCTTCAGTCTACCTCCAGCCTACCAAGTGATAACCACAGACGCCTCGGATTATGCATGGGGAGCCCACTTGCAGGGGACAGGCCTGCAAGGTTTTTGGACAGAGGATCAGAAGCATCTACATATCAATTTAAAAGAGATGTTAGCTGTGCAGAATGCCCTCTTGGCTTTCAGGGATCTTTTACAGCCAGGGCAGCTTCTAATACGGACAGACAACACCACAGTTATGTGGTACATAAACAAGCAAGGGGGTTCACACTCCTACCCCCTTTGCAGACTAGCCATGACTCTATGGAACACAGCACTAGCTTGCAAAGTGGACCTACAAGCTCAATTCCTGCCAAGGAAACAAAACACTCTAGCAGACAGCCTGAGCAGGAACCAGTCAGACACACAAGAGTGGATGCTGGACACCCAAATATTCAAGATGATTACAGAAGCCTGGGGCTGCCCGGACATAGATCTATTTGCATCTCCCCACAACTACCAGTTACAGACTTTTTGCACAAGGACATATCACAAGCTAGCATGGAAACTGGATGCTGTCTCATTCAGTTGGAAGAACTTCTCGGGGTATGCCTTTCCACCACTACCTCTTCTACCAAGGGTGTTAATAAAAATAAAACAGGACAAACCAAAGCTGATCTTACTAGCCCCCAAATTGGCCTCGACAATTTTGGTACTCAGTACTGATAAATCTATCCCAGGAACCTCCTTGGATTCTACCTCAGATTCCAAATCTTTTGTCTCAACATCAGGGCCAGGTCCTGCACTTTCATATCAAAACTCTCAGCCTGGCGTATTCAGGGCCTATGATTAATCCTACCCTTTCCAAACAGGTCATGGATGTTATTCTAGAAGCTAGACGGCCTAGCACTAGGAAATCTTATGAAGGTAAATGGAAGAGATTTTGCACCTGGATGCATGCTCAGGAATCAGACCCTCACATTCCAAATATTCCATTGACTCTACATTACCTTACAGAGATGTTGCATAAGGGTTTATCTTTTTCCTCCATAAAAATACATGCCTCAGCTATCTCTGCACATTATAATACAGATCCTCCAATTTTTTCACATCCACTTCTGAAACAATATCTCAGAGGAGCAAAGAATTTAAGCCCCCCTAGGACACCACCCATTCCTGCCTGGGATCTCAGTTATGTCCTGGAAAAACTTACTCTGCCTCCTTTTGAGCCTGTTGCCATATCTGATATAAAGTATTTATCATGGAAGACTGTTATCCTACTGGCTGTAACTTCAGCCAGGAGAGTCTTGTTGTTACAAGCGCTCATGGCTGTGGAACCTTACATTATTTTTCATCAAGACAGGGTTTCTTTGAGGACTAACCCTACTTTTATGCCTAAAGTGGTTTCTAAAGTGGCTTTAAACCAAACTATTCACCTGCCAACTTTTTTCCCTAATCCACAAAATAAGGGAGAGAGGATCTTGCATTCTTTGGACGTGCACAGGCAGCTTCGCTTTTACTTGGACAGAACCAAGGATATCAGGAAAACAGAACAACTGTTTGTTTCTTATGCAGCAAATTCCCAAGGCAAAGCTATTTCAAAACAGACCATTTCTAAATGGATTGCTCATGGAATCAGATTTTGTTACTCTCATCATGGAAAGCAAATCCCAGGAAAAATTAGGACTCACTCTACCAGAGCTGCTGCTACTTCAGCTGCCTTTCTCAGGGGAGTACCTACCAAAGATATTTTGGAAGCTGCAACTTGGAGTTCAGTACATACTTTCTCTAAGCACTATAATCTCCCTCCTTATTCTAAGTCTAGGGTAGGCTTTGCTTCTGCAGTCTTGCAAGGCCTTCTAGCCGCCCCTTCTACTCTATAACCACCACCCTTTATCTCAGCTTTGGGATTCAACCCTAAAGTGATGACTGCAACAGTGAAACACGATGAACATAGTACAGTTGTGTACACTTACCATAAATGTAGATGTTCGAATGTCTTCACTGTTGCAGTCTGGGTTACCCACCCTCCTGTCCCCTCTTGTACTTTTATTGGTGTGATTCCCTTCTTCACCCTTCTGAGGTGTATTTGCTACAGGGTATGGGGTTTGTTGTATGTTACATTTTTGTTTTACTTTTAGCCTTCATTTTTGGGTGCCTGACATCTGTGGCAAGAAAAACTGGAGAACATGGCGTCGGCGGGGAGCTTTGTACCCCTGGCGCTCTGACGTCAGGGAGGGTGAGTACACAGCAGACGTCGAACCCAGACTTTGGGATTCTGGCCGACCGAGGGCTGCCTGCCAGCAGGAAGAACCCTACAGTGATGACTGCAACAGTGAAGACACTCTAACATCTACATTTATGGTAAGTGTACACAACTGTTCTGTCTTCCGCATCTGTCCTATGAGGATCATCTGAAATCACTTTTCAATTTCATACAGACTACTCAGAGGCAATCTCTGCCTTGCATATAAGGCAATCTTTGACCCTGCTTTATTGGAAATTCTGCATATCCATAAGTCAAATGGTACACGAGTTACTCTGTAATGGCCTTAACCTGGTATGTGACATTAATGGAACCTGCTGGAAAGGTAGATTTGTCTCCGAGAGGTTGCCACACCTTTGGAACAGACTCCCGCTTCATGTCAAGCAGAACACCTCATTGGACCTCTTCAGACACAATCTGGACGCTTGGCTGGGTAACCATAAATTCATCCTAGGAGGTCCACCTATGTCTCTCTTGGAGCAGTGTTCGATGCTGAACGTGGAAATAAGAGTGAAACTTGGCTGGCTTATAAGGGCCCTAGGCTTATTAGCTTAGTAACCTCCTGTGATCCTATAGATCTCTGCTGCATAGAATACATTTGTAGTTCACCTGATCAGGGTACCAATTGATCACCCACAAATGGATGTTGAGGACAACACCTCTGAACCTTGCTTAACAGATGGAGTGTACCAGATAAAGCCAAGCAACAGACAACTAAAGAAATTCTGTTCCAGAACACTACACAGAGGTTTCGGTAGTTGATACCGCATTTAGTTAGGTACTTATATGTGCTCTCTTGCCCTTTTATTCTTAATGAATTAGAAGAAAAAAGAGCAATTCTGTTGATAGCACCATGTTGCAACACTGGTTAACCTTCCTAATGGAGATGGTAAGGGAAGAGTCTTTACTTCTCCATGTGAACCTTTTAACCTCATTCAGGCACCTGCTGTATATCCAAACCTGAACTGACTGCATAGATGATGACTTTGGGTTTTGGATACCAGTTATTGGAGAACACGCTAAAAATTATATATAATATATTATATGGGGACCAAGAAAAAACAACTTAGGAGATTATTATTTTTGAACTTAACTTTTGACTGCCATAAAAGCAATTGCAAGAAAATGGCAATCAAAATATCAACAAACTACAGTTGAAGTAATGAATATTGTAAAGTAGATAATAGCTGGAAGTGGGATCTTCAGAAACTGGATGGCACAAATTGCATAAATGTAAATAGAATTTGTAAGATCAAATAAAATATTGCTGGAAATACATTCTTTAGTGTTTAGTTTAACTTCTTTGCATAAAGTTCTGACTTTACTTGAACTGTTTTTTGGTCAAAGGCTGGCTTCTGAGGTCAGCAGTGATCATTCTGTGTCCGGGAGCTAAATTGCTGTTGCCTGTGTGAGTTAACACAGTTTGCCAAAAGCCATAGCTGTTTCTTTCCTGTTGACCCCTCACTTCCCTGCTGCATTTGAGTAGATTGCGTCTGTGTGCAGTGGCGCCTAAACCTGTAGTTGACAAACAGGCACATTTCAACTTATTTTCTCCTATAATAGATATGACTGGCCATTGGTAAAGTTATTTCTTAGGGCCCTGGATAGTCTGGCTGCAAGTAATAGCTGTTCAAACTAGCACTGGCACTAGCAACCTATCCTTGTCTTCAGTTCCACTAAAATGTAGCTGTCTTATTTAATTTTAATATTCATTGTGTAGTGTAAAATTTTAACCATGCCCTTATGGTCAGCCAGCTTGTCTTCCCTTAGTTGCCCACCTCATAATATTTGATCTGTTAGCCTTTTCATTCATTCCTCAGTTGATGGGTCTCAGGGTCACTGATCCAACAAGGGATCTGGTTCTGACACATTTTCTAAACCCTCGGGTCAAACTCTCAAGCACTTTTGAGCTCCTTCCTTTACCATTAATGCCCCAGTCACCCTGTAGTACCTTGGATCGCATTTGCTACCTTATCACTTCAGATGCAGGTCTTTCTCACAGTGCTTTGGGATGTTTGTGTTTTTTTTTTTTTTTAGTGAGTGCAGTTTCTTTTGAAATTTTCTTATAGCTTTATCTTAATCACCTCTTCTTCCCTTATCTTACTTTTTTGGTTTCTTTCATGTTAAAGTTATAGTTTATTTTCTCTCCTTCTCCCTTTGGTTGTTCTCTGTACCTTTGTTGCTACTTCCCTTTTTCCTCTGCCTGTTCCCTTATTTGTGGCTGACAAACTCACTGAGTTTAAGAAATGCATTTTCTGTGGGCACAAGTTCACTAATTCTGATGCTCCCAGGGAGTGCTTTTATTGTGTGGCTGTGTCCCATTTAAATAATGAATGTTCAATTTGTGTTTGCTTCAGTTCAAGGGCCCTTAGCAACTGATGTAACAAACTGGTCTTAAATGGTTTGTTACCATCCCCTTCTTTTTCATGGGCTCAGACGTCTGCAGAAGCAAGTAATGCCTCTTCAGAGGCAAAATAAACTAGGAAGTGGTTTCTCATCCACTCTTCAAAGTCTACTTTAACTTCGGAGCCTCCTGACAAAGTTCGGGAAACGTAGGATAGACACCCTCTGATCCAAAATGTAAACAGTCAGATCCAATACTCTCAAATCTGACACTTGTCAAGTGTGAGTGTCTGAGGACCTGATCCCATGGATTTTCTCTGGATCCTTTATCTCTTCACACCATTCTCCCTTCCTACAGAAGACTTCAAGCAGAGTGTCTTGGCCCCAGTCTACTACTTCTCCATTAGATCCTACAGGAGCCTTTCAAAAGCTGAAGTGGATAGGATGATGAGGAATTTCCTCAGAGATCAGATTCAGATGGGGGTTATCCCAGCTCCTTTTCCCATCAAATCTGTGAGCCTCCCTTCTGTTTCCCAGACTGTAATTTTCCCTCCTTTTTCGGACAATTCATATCTGAGAACACCGGGAATGTTTGTGTTTGATCCAAAGACTGCTAGGTCTTTGATTTTGACTGCATCCCTGACTTGTTCAGCTCTGATTCCCTTGGTCCAGTCCAAGTCTCAGAGCCAAAGCATCGGTGCTGGATCTGAGGGGCTTGCTTGTTATTCAGAGGTTGTCAGAGCCATCCCTGGCCCGCAGAGCTTTGGCATTGGCCAGCTTTGTTCTGTATGGGGAGCATCTGGGGCTTTGATGTCATTGCAGCCAGATATGATTTCTCCCGGTCTTTTTGCTTTGGAGATGGTGTAGTGTGTCTTCTTTCATCCAAAAGACATGACCGTTTTTTTCTTTAGATCCTACATCCTTGCTGCTATCGAGTCCAAGCTCTGATCGTCACAGACCTATCTCACTGGGACAGCTGGCCCTGTTCAGCATCCAGACAGTCCCCCCCCCCCCCCCCCCCAAGGACTTTCCTCTCTGTTTGGACACATCTCCAGACCATCACACTGAGGAGGTTTCCCACAAGAGAACAAACAAGAGGAGGCATGTAAACTCCTTTAACAGACTAACTTTGAAGGGGAAAGGTCCTCAATGTCTCCAGCAGATGGTGTCTGCTTCAGAGACTACTTAGAAATCTTGATGCAGAAAAGTGGTTGGGTCCTCTGATTCCCCTTCCCAGGAGGAGTCAGTGTTCCTGGAAGCTTTTGGATCTAGCCTGCCTGTGTCTTGGGTGACTCCTGTGGCTGGTAAGCTTATAGATCTAGTTTCTTGCTGGGTGTAGAAGGAAGCGGATATTAAGCTCCTTGCCCATCCTAAGTACAGACCACACTGGAGCAAGGGGGGCCCAGTTGATGCCATGGTTATGGTGGCAGCCACTAAGAAAGAGTTGGCAGAACAGACCTCTTCTCTCCATCCCCCTAACGGTGAGTCCAGGGCATTTGAGGAATTCAAGAAGTGCATTTATGCATAAGCGACCTTTACCTTATGGTCACTGAGCTATTTTTTTTTTTTTTTTAAATAAGAAACATCTTTATGAAACCATCACTTGCTACATAGGCAGTCATACTTTTATATAAATTAAAACAAACCACACAGTCACCTTTCCATTTGCAAGCATTTTACATCACAAACCATACTGACACACTCCCAGTTGCATACATTATGTATCACTTATCTACCCAATTTTTCTCACTCAGACATTACATAGCTCATTTAAGTCCTGCCGCCTTTAAAACCTCATTCCTCCCTTGTATGAATTGTTACCTCAATTCCCATTTTTTTTCCTATGTAGTTTGCTCCTACCCTTTTCTAAAGATCTCAACTCCAGTTGTTTTATCTCTGTTACTATATTCACTACCTCAAGTATAGTTGGTTTAGATTTTGATTTCCATTTTTTAGTAATAGCTTTTTTGGCAGCTGCTATTATTAGACACAACAGGGCCTTGCCATGTCTAGCATTTCTGAATCTTATCATAGCATAGAAAAATAATCTCCCTTGTCAGACTAATCTGCCCACCCAGCATATCTGACAGTACATCCTGTAGGGAATCCTTAAAAGTTTGCCAACTCATTGCACTTATAGAAAATGTTCCCAACCACCTCTTTCTTCTCCCTCACACCTCCAGCATTTGCTGTCTACCTGAGGAAAAATTCTCTGTATTCTGCTTGGGGGTATAAAAATGTGTGTAAACATTTCCAGGCAAAAGTCCTAAATCTTCTAGATTTTGTTACATATTTGGGAGATGTACATATGTCCTCGCATTTTTTAGGTTTTATTTTTATTTTTTTTAATTTTATTTATTTTCTTTTTTGTAAATTGCTTGTCCAGTCTTTGTTTCCCAATCATTTCTAACCTTCTCTGATTGATTCTTAGTTATCATGAAGTATTTTATATGTTGTACTAATTATTCCCTTTTTACTGTCAGCTTCTGTTCAAGATTCTATTACATATTCTACTATGTGCATTTTAAGAAATGGATAGATTGGCCTAAACTCTGGATTGATGTGTGTGCTTTTTTTTCAGAAATAATTCCTGGGAAATGCTGTTCAGAAGTGACGATACATATGACCGAGCAGTTTTAGTGGCACACCAGGCTGTGATTTGTTTGATGTGTGTTGTTCTGCAAAGTTGATTAAATAGTTGAATTTAGCCAAGCTGGAAATGTAAGACTAGTCCACTGAAGGAGGGGAGATAACTGCTTGTATCTTACTATCCATATCCATATTAAAAAAAACTTCAATTTTTTCAGTTTTTGCATTATCTTTTGTTTAGACTCTTTCTACATATTCTTAGGTGCCACACTAGAATTATTTTTAATCTGTACTCCTAAATACTTATGTTTATAGGGACATGATAAAATTGTGTATTCTTGGACCAGTTCATGTGTGAGATAATTTACCACTATTGCCTTTGTTTTAGGTTCATTCATTTTGTATCCCGAAAAGATCTGAAACTGTCTCAAAACGTTCCCTGCACTGTAATGTCTTTTTATGGTTTTGTTAGGTATGAAATATCATCTGCAAATAAAGCCAGGTTTTCTTGACTACCATACCAGTTGTATCCTTGAATTTCTGAGTCCCTTATTTTCTTTGCCGATGGTACCAAGTGTAATACAAATACTGAAGGGGAACGAGGAGATCCCTGCCTGGTTTCTCTGCTGAAGCAGAAATTATCAGAAAGGACCCCACCCACTTTAATTTTCACCTCCGATCCGTTGTATATTCTCCTAATCAACCTTATAATTTTTTTAGGAAATGCAAATGCTTCCATTACCCGGCTCATAAAGTCCCAGCTTACTGTGTCAGATGCTTTCTTTACATCTAGAAGCACCAACAACATTATTTTCTTGTATTCTTCTTCCCTCTGGATCATCAGTGTTCTGTTAATGCTGTCAAATGTTTGCCTCCCCTTCACAAACCACATTGATCTATATCTGTCAGATTTGGCATTACTTTTATAGGTTCATAGGTAGGTACTAGGCTATCTGCCCGAAGGCATTTATAAGCCTAGCCAGAATGTGTTGGCTTTCACCACCCCTTAGATTAGTTCCCTTTGCCTCTGTCCAGTAGAGCCACTGAAGTGATCCCCGGGGTAAACTGTTTCCCATCCACTCGTCAAGGTTTCTTTTGAGTGTTAGCGAGGAGCTCTGCCTAATGTAGATTGGAATCTTGTTCCAAAGCATGGGAAGTCTCTGGGACAGGATCTATCCCTCCAGCATGTCCTATTTATTGTTATGGTGAGGTTTAGATCCCTATAGTGTGTGGCTCGAGGGGATAAGGTTTTCTTTACATGTAACATGTCCATCAATTCTGGGTTGGACATGACCTTGTATGTCAGGCAGAGATCACTTCTGAGTGGGTGGTATGCAACTGTGTACAGTTGGAGTTTCTTAAGTTGAGCTGCATAGGGCATCTGTTTGAAGCCAGTGATCCTCTTGGTGAGGTACGTCTGTGGTCTTTCCAGCTGCTGTAGATGTCTTGTAAGGTACATCCCAAATGGGGCATTGTACTCTATGATGGGTCTGATGAGTAGAGGAGCACAATGACCTCTTTTGATCTGGAAGCAAACCCTTTTGTCCTTATATGGGCCACATAGAAGGATTTTCTAACCACTTTGGCAATGTGTTTATCAAAGGAGAGATTACTATCTACTTGGGTCCCCAGATCCCTTATTACGTTTTCCGTATGTAGGGGACTACCACCTATGTTGTAGTTTTGCCATTTTTTTTAGCCATTATGGACATGAACATTTTATAATAATGGTTGAGGATTGAAATGGGCCTGTACAAAGCTGGATCTGATGGATCTTTACCCTCCTTGGGTATTATAGCTATCACTGCTTTCTTCTAGGACAGTGGTACTTCTCCTCTTAGCTTCCACAGGAATACCATCTATTCTTGGGGACTTTACTGTAGATTCGTTATACATCACAATTTTTATATCATGTCCTGTTATCCTAACCGTTGCTAATTGAGCCTCGTCTACCTCTAACCTTGGCATATTTAATTCTTCCATGAATATTTCCATTTATATGTTTTCTTTATTTTCATATTTCTCTGCTTTATAGAGATACTCATAGAATTTCCAAAATATTTATAATACCTCTGCAGGATCTCTTATTGCCTTCCTTGTCATAGGCTCCTTAAGTTTGGTGACAGCCCTTTCTATTTTCTGTTGCCCGAGTCATTGTGCTAAAAGTTTTTGTGCTCTAGTGTTATCAAAAAACAGTAACTTAATAGCAGTCTTTCTAATCTTGTGCATATTATTGAGGTAATCTCTTAGTTGCTGCCTAGAATTCTGCAGTTGATCCTCTTGTTCTGTGAGATTCTCCCTATTCTGCAACACTTCAATATTTGTCAATCCCTCTACAAACAATTCTGGTTAGCTCTCAACCATAGCTCCCTTTCTTTTATTTCCACCCTATTTTTAAAATAAACCTTAATTTTATCTCACTCCCTAGGTATATTTTCAGAAGGAATTTCTATCTTTTCTAATAGCTCCTAAATAATCTCCATTACCCAGTCCTTAAATTCCTCTCTTTCAAGAGGTAGGTGGGAAAGCGCCAATATCTCATTTTTATTTCATTACCCAGTCCTTTTTATTTTTAGCTATTATGGGTGCATGATCTGAAATAGTTATTGGGCAAGTATCAAGACCTTCAATTAAATGCACATGTTCCTATGAAATGTAAATTGTGTCTGGCGTAGCCCAGTTTTTATACCTTGGTAAATAATATGTAAATTCGCTCCTAACTCCTGTTACTGAATTCACATCTTCTATGCCAAATGTTTTCATAAATTTCTTCAAAAATCTACCCTCCCTTGTTATATTTTCCCTTCTGGGCCTGTCAGACACATCTTTACTAATGCAAATCAAATTCTACTTCTCACCTATAAGTAATATTCCTTGCTGAAAACCAATTATTTCTCTCAGAATTTTCTTAAACTCAATTATAGCAGTTTTGGGTGGGATGTATGATCACTGAATTACTTGGCACATTTCACCAGGCTGCAAAGGGATTTGAATAAAGAGCTTTCCTAATCTATTTCTGAGTCCATGTGTCTGGAGGATCACAAGAAGCTTTCTTTACAGCTAGCCACTCTTCTATCCATCTCTGCTTCCATAAAGTTAATTTCCTGTGCTGCTGAGGGTGCCTCACAGGCTTTGGGTTCATCCATATGTGTAAGGAGACATGCCTAGATGCACAACTTAGTTTTTGACAAAACTACAGAACTGCTCAGGCCAAGAGTTCGCACTACGCCTAGGAAACAGACAACCAAAGCGCATTCTCAAGCTCCCATGCCTCAGAAACAAATGCTTAGAATGGCTGAAGACCTTATTATTTTAATTAGGGGAAGCCGGCCTTCCTCCTCTAAAAGACAGAATTGATTTTCCTTCTGATTGTACAGACCAGGAGTCCGATGACTCTGACCCTTCTGATTACCAGGACATAACCTTATCCACCTATGAGGATTCAGATGCAGAGGATTCCATTCCTTCTGCCTCCCCTCCAGAGGACTTTTCTTTCTGTGAAACCTTGCATACCCTAAGAGAGCATTTCCGTTGGGAATGCCAAGACTACCCTCAGTCAAAAAAAGAGACTCTGGAAAGTTTTAGAGTTGCCTCAGTACAGGCCACTAGCTATACCCCCTATCCTGGATATTGTAGGTGATGTCTTCGTGAAATTAAGCCTTACCCCTGATACTTTACCTCCAGCTCCTAGAAGGCCTGACAGGTACTACAGAGTACCTGACTCTCACAAATTTCTCTTTCAAAATCCTACTGCAGATACAGAGACCATTTCCCAGTGACTTAAAGGTATTAAGGCTACTGCAGCCAAAAATCCTACCCCTTCGGACAGGAATTCTAGGGCTTTAGACAGATTGGGTAAGAAGGTATATACCTGTGCAACTCTTGCCATCAGAGCTTTAAATTGCCAATTTCACATGCTAAAGTACAAGCAGCATATTATGGAATTAATTTAAACAAAAAATGCTTTTGATTCCTGATTGTGCAGAAAATAAAGATTTACAAGAGTTAATGCATTCTGCTAACCAAGTTGGTAAATATACCTTGCAGTGTGGTTTTGATGCCTTAGAAGCATATTGCAGGGCTGCTGTCACTGGGTCTGTTCTGAGAAGGCATGCTTGGCTGAAGGAACAAATCTTGCCAGACCGTGTCAAAGCAAAACTACTAGATTCTCCATTAAATCAAGAATGTTTGGCACAAAAGCAGAAGTTGTTCTTAAAAAGATGGAGGAAAAAGCTAAATCTATGCAAACTGTTAGATTTCTTACATGTACAGCCACCTAGATTCAGTAGGCATTGGCCTTCGAATAACTGGTCCTTTCCAGTCCCTCCCAGGCCTTCTCCAAACCCAGGGGCAACAGACCACAAAGACTACAGTCTCAGGGTATGCACAGATCTAAACTATGGAGTGCTCCCACCTCAGAAACAGGGAGTGGTATGCCACCCTCTTATGGAAAAAGTTCACAATGACTTATCCTCCATCCTTCCCAGCCATGCCCAAGTACTTGCACCCCTAGGAGGAAAACTCGCCCTGCATGCAAAAAAACTGGGAATACAGGACCGTTGGGTCTTAAACATTGTATCCCATGGATACAGATTCTACTTCCATTCACTGCCAACCCCAAGCGGATTGCCAAACCTTCCCCCAAACCAGTGGGCAGAGGCCCAAAAGCAAGTACTTTCTCTTCTCAGTATCAGGGTTATTCAACCTGTTCCAACAGAGCAAAGGGGACAGGGTTTCCACTCCAGACTGTTTCTGGTGCCCAGAAAAGAAAACTCTTGGCGTCCTATCCTGGATCTGTCAATTCTCAACACCTTCCTGGTGGTACGAAAGTTCAAAATGCTTACACTCCAACAGCTGCTGCCTATGCGAGCCAAGGACTCTTGGCTGGTCACCCTAGACTTAAAAGCTTACCTGCACATCCCCATAAGGGAATCTTGCAGAGAATACTTACGTTGCAGGGCAGGCTCTATGCACAGTCCGTACTCTGCACTTCCCTTTGGCTTATCTACTGCACCCATGGTATTCACAAAGTGCCTGGCTCCAGCCATTGCATACTGCAGGCAGAGAAACATTCAATTTTACCCATACTTGGGCGATTGCCTGATTCAAGCAGACAGTCAGGAATTGCTTCTTCAGCACCTGACATTTGTAAAGAGACTCCTAACTTCTCTGGAGTATACCATCAATAAAAAGAAATCCCATCTGGTACCCAGCCAAGAAATTGTATTCCTGGGAACAAGCTTGAACACAACTTCCTAAATGGCATTCCTCACTCCAGAAAAGCAGGTTTAATTGACAAATTACTTCAAACTATTGGCCACCCAAAACCAGCTATCTGCAAGAAAAATACTGCAAGCCCCAGGGTTCATGGCCTCATGCATTCTCCTAATTCCATATGCAAGACCGGATATGAGGAAACTTCAATGGTACTTAAAAAGTCTCTGGTGTCAACATTCTCAGGACCTAGAAACAGTTATTCCGATCATTCCTTGCCTAAGGACAGAGTTCCTTCGGTGATCAGAGGCCTGCAACCACAACAAAAGGGACTCCCTTTCACTCACCCCCCCCCCCTCACCGCCCAAACCCTGACAACAGACGCAACAGACTATGCATGGGAGACTCACATGGCAGGCAAATGCATTCAAGGCAAATGTAGCCCAGGACAAATGCACCTGCATATCAAGCAAAAAGAAATGTTAGCTGTACAGAATGCTCTGACAGCCTTCAAATACTTTATCCTTCTAGGACAACTCTTGATAAAGACAGAGACACCACCACAGTCATGTGGTACATAAACAAGCAAGGGGGAACTCAATCCTACCCACTCTGTAGGTTAGCCATGGCTCTCTGGAACACAGCCTTGAGCATCCAAGTGCACTTACAAGCTCAATTCCTACCAGGCAAACAAAATTCACTGGCAGACGACTTGAGCAGAAATCTAATGGATCTGCACGAGTAGAAACTGGAACCCAGTTCATTCAAGCTTCTAATCCACAGGTGTGTGACACCAGAGGTGGACCTCTCTGCTTCCCCCCAGAACCGTCAATTGAGCAAATTTTGCACCAGAACTCCCCACAGCCAAGCATGGAAAGTGGATGCCCTATTCTTTACATGGGAAAACCTCTTAATCTATGCCTTTCCCCTTCTGCCCCTCCTCTCGAAAGTACTACTCAAAATCAAACAGGATAGGCCAAGGACAATTCTTATTGCAGCAGACTGGCCACGCCAGCGCTGGTACCCACCTTTATGCAGTCTGACAGCAGTGCCACCCTGTCACCTGCGTTTGACCCCCTCTCTGCTGTCCCAGCAGGCAGATTTTGCATCCTCGGCTGCAAACCCTGAACCTAGCAGCCTAGTTTATTCCCTGAATACATCACCAGCAACCCTCCGCAAACAGGTGCTGGATGTCATTCTTGAGGCCAGGAGGCCTAGTACTAGGAAATCATATTCAGAAAAGTGGAAAAGATACTCTTCTTGGAGCCAGTCTCAAGGAAAGGACACAGCCGTGCCCACCTTACCTCAAATCCTAGATTATCTTGCAGAGCTGCTCCACAAAGGCCTATCCTTCTCATCCATTAAGATTCATGCCTCTGCCATCTCAGCTCATTACCGTACTGAGCCATCCTTCTTTTCTCACCCTCTGGTCAAACAGTTCCTTAGAGGAGCTAACAATCTAAGACCCCCGAGGAGAGCTGCCACTCCTGCTTGGGACCTTAACTTTGTACTAGAGAAGCTCATGCTTCCACCCTTTTGAGCCTGCTGCTAAAGCAGAGTTAAAATTCCTCTCTTGGAAAACAGCCCTACTTACAGCCATCACTTCAGCAAGAAGAGTCTCTGAGTTACAGGCCCTTATGGGTATGGAACTCTTCATTATCTTCCAGGTGGACAGGGTTTCCCTCGGGACTAGCCCATCATTTATGCCCAAGGTGGTATCCAGTGTGGCTTTAAACCAATCCATCCATTTGCCAACCTTTTTTCCTAATCTTTAGAATAAAGGGGAAAGGATCCTGCACTCCTTGGATGTGCACAGACAGCTTAGGTTCTACCTTGACAGGACTAATCCGTTCAGAAAATCTGATCAGCTGCTAGTCAGCTTTGTTTCAGTGGTAGAGGGCAAGGCCATTTCAAAGCAAACCATCTCCAAGTGGATAGCAGACTGCATCCATTTCTGCTACAAGCACCATGGAAAACCTACCCCACGGGGATCAGAATCCATTCCACGCTGGCTACCTTATCCTCTACAGCATTTCTCAGGTGAGTCCCTACCAGGGACATCCTAGAAGCTGCAACCTGGAGTTCTGTACACACCTTCACCAAGCATTATCACTTACCTAACTTTTCTAAATCCAGAGCTGAATTTGCTACAGCAGTCTTACAAAGCCTGCTAGCCAGCCTAATACTTCTTGACTGCTTCCACCCTTCCTCAGCTTTGGGAATCAACCCAAGTATGATGACTGCAACAGTGAAACATGAGGAACATAGTACAGTTGTGTACACTTACCATAAATGTAGATGTTGGAGTGTATTCACTGTTACAGTCCTGGTTACTCTCCCTCCTTTAAGGAACTTGATAGCATACCAGAATACCTCCTTAATAGCAGTAAACATGCACTGGTAGACCTGCTATTATAGTTATTCAGCCTGAGCCTGGTGACCAGCTTTGTCCCCCAGGTGTGATGCCTCTAATCAAGATCCTCTCCACTATCAACTCCAGAAAACACTCTCTAGCCTGATGACCTTATCCACGGACCAAGTCATAACTGACATGATAAACTATGACATCAAAAACCTCAACACTCTCTTCTCTCAGCAGTTTGGCTTTGAGGGGACCTGCTGTCTAATAAATTGTATATCATTTTTGAGAGGGTAACACAAGTCATGAAGAGTGATCATACTGTCCATACAGCATGTTTTGACCTCACCATGGCATTTTATACCATACCACATGCCAACATAATTAACAAGCTAAAGGCACTCCATATTGACTCCAGTGTAGTTAGGTGGATAACCCACTGGCTATGGGGCAGAACCCACAAAGTGACAGTAGCAGGGAATTTTTATAAATCATGAAGGTAACAACTATGATCTTTGCTGTCTGTCATACGGATGCTTAATGTATGGTGCTGTTTCATTATACCAGTAAATATACTGAGATGTTGCTAGCTGAGTAATTGGGCCTGTGGTCACTTAATTTGATCTCCTCTGCTTAATTGTTAGAACATCTAGAGAAAAAGTTTAAATGGATGTTTTACCACTTGTTATTTTTATCTATTTAATTTGCTTAGTTTTAACTGGTCAGTAAGCATATAGATAACAAGTATATCTTTGCTAGGTCTTGCACAGTAACATTGGAAACTGTTTTTACCATACATGACTTCACTAAGCTAAATAGCACAGCAGTTGAATTTCTATTGTATTTCTATTAAATGTGATTATTGTATGCATAGTTTCTTTGTAGTACATCTCTAATGTGTTTTGCCGTATTACTTATAGCATCTCTTTCTCTTTCTCTCCTCTGTTCTCAGCTCTTACACCAAATGGCCTGTATTAGGTCTTTGAACTTGCACCCTGTTTAAGACTGGTGCCTTCACCCCACATTTAAGGAACGTTACCAAACCTCTTTTTGGGAGTCTTTCCCCTGGAAAAGACACAAGAAAGTACATTTTTACTTCCTGGAACTCAAAGCTACATTTGTTATATTATCACGTAGTGCAACCTGTAAAACCCAAGGACAGGGTTGCCAGCAGCCATACCTTTCCTCCTCTTAACCAACAGACTAAAATAATTCCATTCCTCTCCCCTATATCCTGCCTTTACTTTTAAGCTGCAAGTCCTGTAAGTAGCCCCGGCTGTAGTACCTGCAGTAGCCACTAGGTGGCTCTCCTCTCCCAGGTTTCCCCCTCTGACTTTATTTCTACTTTGTGCCATTTCTCACTCAACCAACCACTAAACTCCCTACTTTACCCTCTTATAGCCCCTATCCTACTCAACACTTCTACATTTTTCTCAACTATATTATGCATTACCTACTCCTTAACACCTCCGTCTAACTGTTCAAACTGCTGTCTCCTTGGAAAACTCTCCCTAACGATCAGCACTCCTCTGATTGTTTTACCTGACTATTACCTTCTTTGGCTCTTCCCGCCCCGTTCGCTGTTTGGGCTCATTCCGCTCCCCTACCCTGCCCCCAGTCTCTCTACACTTATACCCTCATAACCACACCCCCTTTACCTACAACCAATTATACAACCACTACTAGCCACACCCTATATCTACATCCCCACTCCCCTCAAATACAAGTCTTCTCCCACTACTACTAGCCTATTATCCCAAAGGTTAATCCCTATTCATCTCCTTCTCCTCTTATACACATTATTCATCCTTCTACCATGCCTTACCAACAACAGTGCTTACTACTACTCTTACTATTGACTACTCTTACCACTACCTACCTCCTAACCTCTTATGAACCCCTTTTCTTTACTCTTAGCATCCCTTCCAAATACACTACAACGCCTTTTCCAGCTTTATCAACAAGCTTTCTGAATACCATCTTTAAGCCCAACTACTCTCAAGCTAAATATCGACTAATTCATATTAAATACTCTATACTTAACAATAAAAGGTTATTTGACTACCATTGTAAAACTCCCCAATACTATAGCCTTTCTTTACTCCACTCCTTAATAGATGGTGACATTCATCCAAACCCAGGCCCAAAGACTCACCCTTGCCTCACTAACAGTAACCAATATGATACAATCCCCTTAACATAAACCAAATCCTCTAAATCACTCTTAATAGCCCATCTAAACATACATAGTATATGTAACAAAATCGGAAAACTGCGAGACCCAAACAGAAAACTAATGAAAGGAGAAATGAAATATATTATAATTGACCCAAATGTATCCACCTTTTAAAGATGACCTTTAGTTTATACATTATCTGATCCCGACATACATATTTTTGTCAAGGTCTTAATAAAAATTTAGGTTTACATTGCATGTATTTCACACTTCCCTAGTTTTTAAGGTTTCAACAGTAATTTCACAAATAGGGTGAGTTAAAGCAGGGTTAGCGTTTTTTATTGTTTAATTGTATATAAAAAATATTCTTAATTTCTGTAGTTAGCCACATTTCCACTGGGTTAAATTTATGTTATTGAATGTGGTTTAATTTTTTTTACTGTGTCTATAGCATTATCAGTTTTTACACTGAGATCAATATGTTGTTTTTAAAAAATTTTTAACTTCATAACAATTTTTATATGTACAAAATATGTAGATGTTGGTTTAACAAGTTTTAAATGAACTTTGTATGTTAACTTGCTATTTCAAGTCATTATTGCATTATGAGTGACGTTTTAATTAATTAATTTCACGCATTAGCGTTATAAGACTGTTCTCAGTTTCAGTTGGTCACACTTGAAAAAGCCCGGTAAGACCGGGCGAAAGCGCTTGTGATTATTTGGTGATCATTCGTGTTTCTCTTAGCATTAAAGTGGTTGGTTTGCCAAAGCTATTTCGCTTAAACAATTATTTTACACACTGGACAGCGAATTTATTGCAGCTATTTATAGGAATTTTGCCAGTTCGGGCAAGACGCTTTATTTTTGATCAGAGTTCTCAGGTTTTGGACCCGAAAGGTTTTTCCTTTCATAGGTTCATAGGTTCATACTAGGCTATCTGCCCAAGGGCATTTATAAGCCTAGCCCATAGTTATGTGGCTTTCGCCACCCCTTTAGTTTGAATAAAAACTATGCCTATCATTTTTCTGTGCCTCTGTCAAGCAGTGACACTGAAGTAATCCCTGGGGTATATCTGCGATCTCCCATCCATTGGTCAAGATTCCTCTTGAACAAGGCCAGCGAGGTGCTCTGCCTCACATGTACCGGGATTTTGTTCCACAGCATAGTAGTCTCTGGGTGATGAATCTGTCCCTCCAGCACGTTCTATTTATAACCGTGTCAAGATTTAAGTCTCCCGCCCTTGTGGTTCTGAGGGATCTAGATTTTTTGAGGTGAAGCATATTCATCAAATCTGGGTTTGACATGGCCTTATATGTCAGGCACAGGTCACCTCTGAGCAAGCGGTATGAGACTGAATAAAGCTGGAGTTCTTTCAGTCGGGCAGCATAAGACATATTTTTGAGACCCTTTATCCTTTTGGTGAGGAACTTTTGGGGCCTTTCAAGCTGCATCAGGTGTCTGGTCAGATACATTCCGAATGGGGCATTGTACTCAATCATAGGTCTGATGAGTGATGAGTACAGGGGGACGATGACCTCCCTTGATCTAGATGTGAATCCCTTCATGATCAGGTGGGCGATATAGAAGGTTTTCCTAACTACTTTAGCAACATGAGTGTCAAACGAAAGACTACTGTCAACTTGGGTCCCCAGATCCCTGATGACTTTTTCTGTGCTCATTGGATTGTCACCTATATGGTAGCTAGGGGTAACCTTGTTTTTCCCGAAGGGTCTGACTATGCATTTTTTGGCGTTTAACTTCAGGCCATGGCTCTGGCACCAGTTATCCGTTTCTGTGAGGCCCTTCTGGAGGATATCTGTGTCAGATGTGTTTTCGACTATGGCGCCCAGTTTGCAGTCATCTGCAAACTTTGTCAGCCATAACCCTCCTGTGTTTGCTTGTACTTCAGAAAAGTAGATGCCGAACAAGAGTGGACCCAGGACTGAGCCCTGTGGGACACCACTTGTGACAGGCTTTGAGTCTGACATGGCTCCAGCAACTCTGACCCTGTGGGTTCTGTCGCTAGCCAGTTTGCAACCCATCTTGTGATGTATGGGTTTACATTCAAGCTGATGAGTTTTTCGATGATACCTGAGTGGGGTATTGTGTCGAAGGCCTTTGCCAGGTCGAGGTAGGCTGTATGGACTGCCTTTCCCTCATCAATGGCCTTGGTGACTGTCTCGAAAAAGTCAACCAAGTTTAAGAGGCAGGATCTGCCTTTGACAAAGCCAAACTGGGTTGGATCCAAAGTCTGCAAGTTCCCTATGTCTTTATTTGAGTTCCATTATGATCCTCTCCATGGCTTTGCAGATAAGGCTTGTCAAGCTAATGGGCGGTAATTTCCAGGGTCTGTGGAGGCACCGCCCTTATGAAGTGGGACCACAGTCGCGTGCGCCACTCCTTGGCTACGTATCCTGAGGTGAGGCTAAGATTAAACAGCTGTCCTAACTGTGGGTTTAATTCCTCGTTGAGTTCATGAAGCACACAGCCGGGGACACCATCCGGTCCCATGGATGCTGTGTTTTTTGCCTTAGTGAGGGCAGTTCTCACCTGGGCGTTGGAGATGTTTGGGGGCTACAATCCTCTGGAATAGATATCTCTCCTTTGGGGAGGGGAGTTTGCACTGAACCTGTCAGCCAGTATGTTAGCAATGTGTGTAGGTTCAGTAATTTTCACATCATTTTGAACTAATTCTGAGCATATCTGGGAGTTTCCTCCTAGGTTTCTAACATAGCTAAAGAAGGCCTTATGATTGTCTTTAGAGTCCTTGGCGATTTTTCTCTCAAAATTTGCCTTTGATGATTTTATGAGAGCTCTTAGTTTTTACTTATAATGATCAAAGGTGTCTTACCTTTCAAGGATTTTGCTCTATCTTGTAGTAGCTTCCTCCTTTTGTTGTAGAGCTTGTTTATGGCTGGGGTCCACCAGACTGGACGCTTGCCTTTGGTACAGAGAGTCTTAGTTTTGTTTGGGATTGCCTGATCCATGCAGTCCTGTAGGTGCTGGTAGAAGGCATTTGTAAGTGATTCAGCGGTTTGAGTAATGTTTACCACTGGCTCAGGGGCCTTAAAGGAGACCACACTAGTTTTTAGAAGTGTGAAATCGGCTTTTGAGAAGTTTATATGTAACAAAATACCACAAATTCATGCTCTTTTGGACGTTCACCAGTTTGACATCCTCTGCTTAACCGAAACATGGCTCAAACCTACAATAAAAGATAATGAAATTATCCCTCCAGGCTATAATGTTATTCGACAAGACCGCATAAAGAAAAAAGGTGGAGGTGTAGCAATTGTCTATAAAGCTGGACTACAAATTAGTACAATACACCATAAACTACCCTCAGAAAACAACACAGAAATAATTATTTCTAAACTACAACTTAACCACCAAAAATCAATTAACATCATCTGTACTTATCTTCCACCAGGAAAAAAACATACAACTCTAGAAAACATGCTAAACTGGTTTTCCTTAAATCTCCCTCAAGAAACAATGCTACTAGGTGACTTTAATATAGACTGGAATTCATGTAACAATATCAATCCTTCCACTCTGATCAATCTGTATGGCTTCACACAAGCTATAAACTCTGTAACTAGAAGAAAATAAACTTAATAATAAAGAAAGCATCCTGGATTGGATACTAAAATTGTCCACAGCAAAACTACACAACAGGAACCCTTCCAGATGACCTTAGTGATCACTCTCTAATATATATAATCAGACATAAAACAAATGTAAATATCTCTACACTAGTCAGAACTGCCCATAGCAAAAAACATTTTGACCAAGAACTGTTCCTTACCGAACGTAAACAATAAGTCCCTCCCAATAAATGAAGCAGTATCTTACTTCAATTCTACTTTCCTAGCAGTCCTAGACCATCATGCCCCATTGCGTTCCATACGAATGAAAACTAAACCAGCACCATGGCTCAAAAATCAGACTAAGAAGCTAATCCTTAGCAGGAACAAATCTTGGACTAAGTGGCGTACCACAAAAGACAAAATTGATCACCAAACCTTTAGGCAACAAAGAAACATAAGAAAAAAAGCTGCCCTACAAGACAAAAAGAACTTTTATATCCAACTTCAAAAATCTTCTCTTCAGCAACCACAAAAGTTCTGGTCTACTATAAACAAACTTCTATCCCCAGGTAAAGTAGCCACACCCAATCCACTAGGCTCCAACCCTGACTGTCCAACACAAATAGCAAATGCTTTTAACACTTTTTTTACTTCTGCTTACTAAATCTAGCAAACCAACAAAACCCTGATACCTCTAACTTGCCCAGCACAAGCTCCATTCCTCCCCCTTTCCACCTTGAACCTATACCCACCTCCTATATCTCTTCCTTACTGCAAAAATTAAAACCTTACTACCCCTTCAGCTGATAAAATTACCAGCAGAATGTCTCCGACTAGGAGCCTTAGCCATTGCCTACCCAATCTCCATATTGATCAATAGAACCATAATAGAAGGCACTATCCCATCAATTTGGAAAATCTCACACATTATTCCGCTTCACAAAGGTGGTGACTCCACTGACTACTCCATCGTCCCATAGCCCTACTGTCTCCACTTGCTAAAATAATGGAGACATGTATCCACAAACAATTAATAACCCACTTACTCCACTGTAATCTGTTAGCTAACTGCCAGCATGGTTTCCGTCCTTTCCACAGTACCACCTCAGCCTTGCTATCTTTTACCAACTGCATCAACAAAAATCGCAGTAATAATATTCTCTCCTCAGCATTCTTTGTAGACCTATCTAAAGCCTTCAACATGGTTAACCATCAACTTCTCCTCCACCTACTCAAGTGACTACCTCTTGATAATTCTGCTATGAATTGGTTTACATCATACCTGGATAACCGAAAGCAAGCTGTTCACTGGCAAAACCATCTTTCAGACCTCCTACCCACCTCCCTAGGTGTCCCACAGGGATCTATCTTAGGTCCACTACTATTTTCCATTTTTATAAACAACCTTCATCACTCTATCCCACTCTCTACCTGCCTTCAATATTCTGATGATTCTACAATCATTTGCTCAGCTCCATCCCAAACTGAACTTCATTCTCTCACACAAAAATCTTTCACCACTATAGAACAATGGTTCTCCAACCACTGTCTTTTACTCAACCCTAAAAAAAACAAATTATTGCTCTTTACACCCACTCACATCTCTCCCCCTCTTCATTTCACACTTACATCTAACAATGGTACCATTATCTCTCCTGACCCCACCACCAAACCCCTAGGTATTACAGTTGATAATCAACTAAAGTTCGACACTCACATAAACAATACAATAAAAACTACTAACAAAAAACTTGGATCCCTCTATAGAATCAAACATTTCCTGACACCACTAGCCAGAACCACAATAGCTAGAACCCACTTAATCTCTACCCTATTATATGCTTCCCCCATATATACCAATCTGTCCAAAAATAATCTCAACAAACTAACTAGATCATACAATAATATTGCCAGATTTGCTACTAACTCTCCATACAGGACTCATCACTGTCAGAATCTAAAACATCTAGGCTGGCTTGAATTACCTCACCTATTACAATATAACCAACTTATAATTGCCCATAAAGTCCTTCACCAACCAAACAATAGCCCAATTCTCTCTACCCTCATAACACCATATAACAACTTGAGGAATCCACGCTCCTCTAACAAAATGCTGATGCACACTTCCTTTTCAAATAATTTAGCAGGGGACTCCATATTCTCTAATTCAGTTGGTAAAATGTGGAATTACTTACCACAAAACCTTATAACCCTAACCTCTCTCCCACTATTCAAAACTAATGTAAAAGATTTCCTCTCTAACCACTGGTTATGCTCTTGTACCAACCCTGGCTAACAGGTGCATACATACTATCTGTTACCATCAAAACATATAATTTTTATTCACAGCTAGGCTTGGACCTACTCTCTAAGCTAACCTACCTCTATCAATTTTTTCTTGAATTCTAGTTATCAAGGTGAATACTTCTATTCATCTTTCTTTCAGTGCTATTTGTACATTTTTTATACTTTAGATGACTAACTCTATATTTTTAATGTCATGTAGCAATTCTTTTTTGTATTATATGTTGTCTGTATTGTATATGTTTTTAATATGTATTATACACATGTCTTGCAACTTGGAGCTTTTCTCCCCGGGCCTCTACTGAAAATGGACATGTATCCAGTTGGACTAGCCTGGTTAACAAATGTAAAATAAATAAAAATAAAATAAATTGTCTGATCTCCAGTCAAAGACTGACATCTCTGGCTTACCAAATTTGCAGATTGTAAACTGGTAGTTATTCAAACCCCCCTCTGATATGCAGAAGCTGAAGTGTGAATTTGCATGTTAATAACTGGTGCCTAGGAAACTGGGTAAAATTAAATGCTAAAAAATATCCGAACTTATACTATAGAATTCATCATTCTCCAAAAATGAAGACGATGGTCAAAGGAGAACAAGTTCTCTAACAACTTTCCAAGGTCTCTCGCATCATCCACAACACAATTGGCTTTTCTTACCACTGTTACCAAAACTAATTGCAAAGGGTCACTAAAAATTCAGTGAAGTCTTTAGGAGCTCCTCTGTATTGTGCTCTGATCAAGCTCATCAGTGAATACAAGATGCTTTTTGGGGTCTAGCTTCTGGACATATCAAGCAGTTTCCTAAAAAAAAAAAAAAAAAAAAAAAATCTCAGGATTTAGACATAAGCTACAAAGAGAGGTTGGAGGGCTTGTTCCTGTTTTCAGTGTCACACAGACTCCTTGTGGTGTGATTTGTGACTTGCATTCTAGGCCCTTTGGGATCAGACAGTCTGATACCTTTCTATATCTCCACAATCAAATAATCTAGCTAAGACTAGGACTAGAGAGATGAACCTGTTTCAGCAAATAAATCACAGTAGAGAGACAGATGTGTCATGTAAACACTACCCGTTCTCTAGAATAATGCAGCACTGTCTTTCTTCGGAAAGGAATTACGCAGTTGGATGGGTATTCTTAAAACTACTCGCAGCTCGACTAGCTTGTCACACCTTGTGAAGAGATGGGTAAAAAAGGAGGGTATTGGCAAAATGTAAATGCCCACATGGTCCACTTCACTTGTTTATTCTATGATTCTATGAATTGTACATGCAAAATGTTCAGGAGGTGGAGTGAGATGTAAGAGAAGGCAGGAGTCGAGCAGTTTAGGGTAAAACTGGTGTGAATATTAATTTTTAAAAATAAAACCTGTTTGTACTGCATGAAAATAATGAAAGTATCACAGTGGTTTTGGTTTCTGTTCATGTATGTGTACCTATTCCGTTACGTAAATTGGGATTGTATAAAAATGTTTAAAAAGTTAATGAAGGTATGATTAAAAATAGCTCATCTCAGTGCAGATGCTTTTGTCCGATTTCTCAGCATTATCAACTCCCTTCAGCCTCATTGCTTCTTTTCAACATTATCTTGAAGAAAACCCTTCGTCTGAGGCTCCCTAGGAAAGTTGTAATGCCATCGTGGGACTTAAAATTTATACTGAATAAACTGATTCAGCCTTGTTTGAATCAGCTTGCCACAACATCCGTCAAGTTCTTGAAATGGAGATTTCCCATTTAGTTGCAGTCAACATTAACTAGGAGGATTTTTGAGCTCCATGCTTTGATGTGTGAAGGCCCCTATTGAGATTCCCGCAAAACAGAGTCAATTTAGTTTCTCCTTTAACTCTAAGGTGATCACGCATCAGCCACAGAACCATTCCATTCAGTTTCCGATATTTTTTCCTCGGTTCCAGAATATTATTGCATTCCTGAGGTATTACCTTTTGTAACCAACTATTTCCAAATGGCTGGTCCTCTGCATTACATTTTTTTAGACTGTCCTTGGTAAGTAGAGCCTCCAAGGATGTGCTACTACTGTTTTCATCAGAGTGGTGAGTACCCATGCCATCTTTGAGGCAGACACTTGGTCCTGTACACATTTTTTCCAAACACTGCTGACATGGCATTCTCTCCCGAGTTAGTGAATGTTTCACCAGTGCTGTCATACAGGGGTTCATGCATTCTGCTTCTTGACTCTTACATGCTTTAGGAATCATCCCTGTGGTTATGACTATAGTGCAACAGTGATCATTAAGAAAAAGGTAGTGGATTTATGTTAGTAACTTGTCATAATAGCAAATATTTGAGTAGGGTTACTGTGGCGGTACTGTTTCCTATGTTTATTATTAGATCAATGTTGCAGTAACCAAAGCTATATGGCGTATCCTGCCAAGGATGGATATCCAGCCTGCACCTTCCACATGCACTTTACATCCAAAGAAGAATGAGGGCATGCTTGTATAGAGTAGGCAAATGTGGGTACCAAAATTCAGAACTTTCTTGCAATTGAAGATGCCACTAAGAAGCTGTCTTCGCTGTTAGTGGTTTGATGGTGGGTTTGTTTAATCTTTCAGACAGATAAGTACTCCTTTGTAGACTTTTCATCCATTTTTATGAAAAAGTTGTTGTTGTAGCTGTTAAGGAGAAAGGAAAATTGTCTTTGTGTGGACAGCAGATTCCTTATAACATTCCCATGCAGCTTGTTTTTATTAAGGAGTCACATGACATCTGCTCTTGTATTTATCATTTGCTCGTAAAACAATTAGATGTTGCCTCTGCTGCCTTAATATCTATGTATAGAAACAATGAGTTAAGGTCATCATGAAAGATAAAACTCTGGTGCTGGTACTTCAGATGTTCTCTTTTGGTATCCCAAGAGAAAGAAAGTGGTAGGAGAGGTCCCTGAATCCACTCCTGCTGCACTCTGTTTCCTGACCCTTGATGGGTAACTACTGTGGCTGTATCAGAATCTTTTGACCATTTGTATCCTCCTTCCAACCCGTCAGGTGGCTAAGATGTACCTCTACTATCAAGAATGGAGAGTCATGCTTGGCATTCTTGAAAGTGTCCTTCAGGTGCCAGGCAAGCAAAATATATCGGGAGTTTAAGTCCATTTATAGGAGTCTGGAGTTTCTCTCTCTAAAAACTCCTAAAAAGAACTGTTAGAAAAGTAAACTTGTCTCTCCTCCTACAAACTCTTCATCTAAGGAGTGAAGGGAGAAATGATTTTCCTTTGCCAAAGATCTTTTTAAGGCCTTTCGTTTACTAGAGTCTACTTCTCCAGCTGTTAATATTCCAAACTGAAGACCTCGCCCACTCCTTCAGGTAGTGATTCTCAGTCTGATGTAGAAGAGACTGGGCTGGATTATGCCTCTTGGGTGTCATTTCCTGACTGCATGGAGTTAGAATCTGAAGAAAATAACATAGGCAGTATGAAAGACCTCTTCCTGTGGTAGCAAAAATGCTCTCTCTTTGAAAGAAGGTGTTATGGCCTTTTAGGGGTCGAAAACCCTATACATTTGGCTGACCCTCCTGGATGCTTTTTAATACTGCATTTACCTCATCAAAGCCAGACCCTTTACAAGATACCACTATCTTTTCCCTAATGCTGTGGCTGATCCAGGTGTTTCCTTTGCAAAAAGCTCCAGCTCTCTAAACACCATACAGCTGCTAAATCCATAACCTCTTAACAGGTGTGGGAAGAAAGTATACTTGTCTTCCACCCAAGTAATCCGACAGTTAATTGTGAAACACATATGGATAAATAACTTCTGGCATACTTTTCTGTTATTAGTGTGGCATTCTTCTCTGAAATTAAATTCTGAATA